>NW_020524906.1:0-12000 GCF_003368295.1 Carassius auratus | reverse complement strand
TATTTATTTATCATTTTGCTCTAACAAGAATTAAATCTATATTTAATTAAATCAATTACATTTTATTTTACATTTTATTTGTCCATTTCTGCATCTAAACACCTAAAAACCTAAAACATGCTCTATTTATACTATTGTTAGCAATTTCTTTATCTTCCAATTTATCGGGTGTACACACTTTTATTTTCATAATAAACTTGTTTGTTAGATTATACACAGTTACAGTGTCTATAATAAATATTGACAGGTTTTTTATTCAAGCTGTTTAGAATGATTGCAGTAGGCTAATTTTTTTTAAATGTAAATCCAAAAAAATAAATTAAATAAATAAAAAACATTGGAAAACAATAACTGTTGTACTTTTTATACATTTTTGTATAATTTCATAGTTTATGCATTATAGTATAAAAACAAATAAATTTAGCCACTCACATAGAAATCTTAGGCCTTTATCCTTTTCTGACAGTTTTAGGGATTTAAAAAAATCCTAAAAAATCTTATTTGTGCTGCAAATAATAATTTTCAACACTCAAAAAGTAAATAATCTTAAAAAATTTTCATTCCAACTCTTCAATATTTTTCTATACGTAGAAGTCATCATTTGAAGGAAGCAACAGTAAGTTTCATTAGCTTTTATCATTTTCAAGAGCCAGCATATAAAATTAAAACTATCATAACTTATAAATCAAGCTTGCAATTCTTAGTACCAATAATGGCCACCAGATGGAGCTATATGATTACTTTTAAATAATTATTGTAGAAACAAGTATGATATTAAAATCATTTATAGAAATCTTTTCAAAGATAAATAATATGAATTTCTATTGTATTTTACTGATGTTAAATGACCCTCACTTAATTAGAATAACAAGCTGAAGTATTGTGAACTGTATATTAAGAATAATTCTTATAGGCTTTATGGACAGATACGTTTTGAGTGACTCTTGAAGGTTCAGGACCACATCCTCTTTTACCACTGTTTAAAGATTTATCTACAGAACAGGTGCGAATGAATTTTGGATAGCTTTGAATGGTTTTGTCGTGGTGATTTTTTGAAATAACAGTAAAAAAGGAACCAGTAAATGTCTTTTATTTTTTTTAAGTGCAGCTTCTAAACACTTCAAAAAAATGTACACATAGAAGACAAGTCATTCCGAGGAAATATGCATAGTTCCATGACTATACAACACTATATGGATGATAGAAAATTGAAAAACTATCATACATCTGATGTTACTCTGTCCCTCTGTCACTGTGGGTAATGTGTGTGTGTGGGTGTGGGCCATGTTTTTGTGACATATCAGGACACAACTCTGTATAAATGACATGGGTATGACACAGGTATTACAAGGAGAGGGTGAATTATGAGAACATAACCCATGTCCCCATTTTTCAAAACTCTTATAAATCATACAGAATGAGTTTTTTTTTTTTTTTTTTTTGAGAAAGTAAAAATGCACAAAGTTTCCTGCGAGGGTAAGGGTTAGGGGTAGGGTTGGTGAAGGGCGATAGAATATAAAGTTTCTACATTATAAAAACCTTTACGCTATGGGATGTCCCCACTTTTCACAAAAACAAACATCTGTGTGTGTGTGTTTGTGTGTGTGTTAAGTGAATTAGGTGTGAAACTATCAGGGAGCATTTAGTCTCCAGCGCCAACATTTTACAGAACTGCCACTTTCCCCGAGTCTCAGAATTACAATGTGTCAGGTTCTGAGAGATCTAAGATTCCAAAAAACTATTTAATTAGAATACATGAAGTATTGTCAAATACTATATATTAAGACTTTATATATAGGCTTAATGAACAGATTAGAGTGACTCGTGAAGGACCAGCACCACCTCCTCTTGTCCGATGGTTTGAGGAATATATCTTCCAGAATCCGGGATTAAGATTTAGGAGCTCATTTTTATTCCAACTCCTTTCCTGAAAGTCTGTCTTGCAGAATTGACTAATCTTCACATTAATTCCTAATATTAATTAATAATTTCCTGGGCTATTGTATAGCACTCATAAATGATTAAATAAAAATAATGGTAGTTATTAAGATTGATATGGGTTGGAATTGGTTAAAATGTGCTTGGAAAAAAAATCACAATAAAACAATGTTCTAATGTTTAAGTTTGGAATATTAACTGACATGAATGAATGCTATATAAATATTGTTCATGTTTAACATAATGTTTATAAATGAAATCTTATTGTAAAGTGTTACTAAAGTTCCGAACTGGCGAAAATTTACGTCTGATATGGGTTTCAGAAGTGGGTGTGGCAAAATGGCTCGATAGCGCCACCTATACACGTTCAGCGGTGTGCGCCTCAAGCTACGTTTCACGCACATGTATGAAAATCGGTACACACTATGTAACACACCAAGACCTACAAAAAAGACTCTTGGAGCAAAATTCTAAACCCAACAGGAAGTCAGATATTTTTTATTTTTATGAGCAAATTTTTTGTCATTTTTGCCATTCCATGCGTTGTATTTTAACGAACTCCTCCTAGACATTTATTCAGCATCAACACCAAATTTGGTATGCCTAATCAAAGGCCTTTGCGATGTTAAATTGCGAAGATCTTGAGTTTTCGTTCAAGTTCGTGTCCGTGGCGGCCTGGCAAATTTCGATGATTCGCCATGAAAAATGAAGTTGCTATAACTCAGACATACAATGTCCAATCTGCCCCAAACTTCACATGTTTGATGAGACTCCCAAACTGAACAGATTGACATGCCCATATTCAGTTATAGTCATAGCGCCACCTATTGGCAACAGGAAGTGACATATTTTACACTGCGACAAACTACTCATAGAAATTTTATGACATCAATGTCTTTTTTGTGGTCAGTCTAATCTAAAGGCCTGTGCGATGTTACGTTGTGAAGATCTTTCAGTTTTCGTTAAAAGGCGTGTCCATGGCGCTGTGACGAAGTTCGATGTCTCGCCATGGGAATAACAGATGTTATAACTCAGGCATAAAATGTCCGATCTTCCCCAAACTTCACATGTGTGATAAGAGTCCTGGCCTGAACACATCTGAAGGCCAATATTCCATCGGGTGTGGCAAAAATGGCTCCGATAGCGCCACCTATTCACTTTCAACAAAGTGCGATTTGAGCTATGTTTCACTTACATGTACAAAAATCGGTACGCACATGTAACACACCAATACCTACAAAAAAGTCTCTTGGTACGAAATCCAAATCCCAACAGGAAGTCGGTTATTTAGAATTTTCTCTGCAAAATTGGCATTGTTTTTGCCATTTTCAGGGGTTGTACTTTAACGAACTCCTCCTAGAGATTTATTCAGATCAACACCAAGTAAGTTATTTTGAATTTCCTGTATGATTTTTGTGCAGTTTTTTCCATTTCCATGCCTCGTACTTTGACGAACTCCTCCTACAGTTTTATCGGATTATCTTAAAATTTGGTGAGGGTCATCATAAGACCTTTGTGATGTTAAATTTGCGACGGTTTTGAGTTTTTCGTCAAGGTGGTGTCCCCTGGCGGCCTGACAAAGTTTGATGTTTTGCTGTGAAACAGGAAGTTGTTGTAACTCAGGCATGCAATGTCCGATCTTCCCCAAAAACTTCACACATGTGATAGGTGTTCTGTCCTTGAACAAACACCCATGACCAAATTCAGTTATAGTAATAGCGCACCTGCGGTAACAGGAAGTGACACAAGGTTAACACTGTTTATGGACTCCTAAGAACATATTAAAAAAGCATCAAATAAGTGTTAAATAGGCTGCAACATACTAGATACATACCAAAACATGCTCGCAACACTTAGCTAAGTGCTAAAGCACCTAATAATGTAGTGAAAAAAGGAAGTTGCTGTAACTCAGGCAAGCAATGTCCGATCTTCCCCAAACTTCAACGTGTCATAGGTGTTCTGTCTGAACAAACACCCAGAACAAAAATCAGTTATAGTCATAGCACCACTTGCTGGTAAACAGAAGTGACAAGGTTAACAATGTTTTGGACTTCGAAGAACAAATTAAAAAGTGTCAATAGAGTTTTTAAATAGGCTGGCACATGCTAGAAACATAACGAAAGATGCTAGCAACACTTAGCTAAGTGTTAAAGCATCCTAATATGTATTGAAAAAGTAAGTTGCTGTAACTCCGGCAAGCAATGTCCGATCTTCCCCAACTTCACACTGTGATAGGTTTCTGTCCTGAACCACAACCATGACCAAATTCAGTTATAGTCATAGCGCCACCTGCTGGTAACAGGAAGTGAAATGGTTAACACTATTCAGACTCCTAGGAACATATTAAAAGTGTAAACAAGTGTTAAATAGGCTGGCAACATACTAGAATACATAATAATACATGCTAGCATCATTAGCTAAGTGTTTAAGCATGCTATAATGTAGTGAAAAAGGAAGTTGCTGTAACTAAGACAAGCAATGTCCGATCTTCCCCAAACTGCACACGTGTGATAGGTGTTCTGCTTTGAAGAAACACCCATGACCAAATTCAGTAATAGTCATAGCGCCACCTGCTGTAACAGGAAGTGTCAAGGTTAACAATGTTATGGACTCCTAGGAACAAATTTAAAAAGTGTCAAAAGTGTTAAATAGGCTGGCAACATGCTAGAAACATAATAAACATGCTAGCAACACTTAGCTAAGTGTTGAAGCATTCTACTAAGGCAGTGAAAAAGGAATTTGCTGTAACTAAGGCAAGCAATGTCCGATCTCCCCAAACTTCAATACGTGTGATAGGTGTTCTGTCCTGAACAAAAACCCATGAAAAAATTCAGTTTTAGTCATAGCGCCACCTGCTGGTAAAAGGAAGTGACCATAGTTAACACTGTTACAGGACTCCTAGGAACATATTAAAAAGTGTAAACAATTGTTAAATAGGCTGGCAACATACTAGTACATACTAATACATGCTAGCAACACTTAGCTTACTGCTAAAGCATGCTAATAATGTAGTGAAAAGAAAGTTGCTGTAAAAAGGCAAGCAATGTCCCGACTTCTTCCCCAAACTTCACACGTGTTATAGGTGTTCTGTCCTGAACAAAACAGCCATGACCAAATTCAGTTATAGTCATAGCGCCACCTGCGTTGGTAACAGGAAGTGACATAGTTAACAGTGTTACAGACTCTTAGGAACGTATTAAAAAGTGTAAACAAGTGTTAAATAGGCTTAGGTAAGTGTTAAAGCATGCAACTATGGCATTGAATAAGGAAGTTGTTGTAACTCAAGCTAGCAATGTCCGATCTGCCCCAAACTTCATACGTTTGACAAGAGTCCCCGTACTGAACACATCAGCATGCCCGTATTCAGTTATAGTCATAGCACCACCTGCTGGTAACAGGAAGTGTCATGTTTAACAATTTTATGTGGCAATGTGGCAAAATATTTACTTATTTTTATAAGCATATGACCAACGTTCACGGTTCCTCCTATGGGCACCGGGTGGTGGTGAGCCCGGGTGCGAGGGCCCATTCATACGCTGCTTGCAGCTTTAATTCTTCTTCTTCTTCTCCTTCTTCTTCTTCTTCTTCTTCTTTCTCCGTCATGAGTCGCATTTTTTGAGGGCCTAAAACATGCTCCAAAACTCACGAAACTTTGCACATGCATCAGGACTGGCGAAAATTTACATCTGATATAGGTTTCAGAAGTGGTGTGGCAAAATGGCTCGATAGCGCCACCTGTTAAATTTCAACGATTTTAAACAAGTGTTAAAAAGGCTGGCAACATACTAGCAGTGGTGTCAAAAGTACTGACATTCATTACTCAAGTAGAAGTATAGGATACTAGGGTTTAAAAAAGACTTTTGTAGAAGTTGAAGTATCAACTCAAGCTTTTTACTCAAGTAAAAGTGTAAAAGTACTGGTTTAAAAAACTACTTAAAGTATAAAAGTAAAAGTAATGTAAGGGGGAAAAAATTCCATTAAGAACAAAAGCTTAGGCCCGCACCACAGGGGCCTATTGTACACTACCCCACCTCCTCAAAAAAACATTTTTCTAAAGGCCATAGGCATAATGACTATAATGTTATATTAAAATGTTCATGTTGAAAAATTTGGGATGCACTAGGCTTCCTGTTTCAGCCGCATATATGAAAATACAAAAATGGTGTGCACATCCCAAACATCCAATTAGGACCAGGTGCAAGACAACTGAATGATATAGACAAATAAAGAAGTGAAGTCTGAACACTGAAAACTACTGCTCCAGAGGAATTTAATCAAGCAACGTTTCAACCTTCAGGTCTTCATCAGCCGCATATATGCCCATTTTAAAATGAACGCACTTTAGTACAATGCAAATACATTAAAGGACTAGAGATATGATGACTAGTTGCCAATAAGTATTGTTATGGTGCAAAAAGTCAAACTTTAGAGGTATGTCATCAATAACCCTTAATGGAATGTAAATGTACATCCAAACTTAGCTGCAGGAATCTGCGAGGGCAATGGACAAGAACATTGGTGCAGGCTTAGTAACAATTACACTTGTATGGCTGTCTATTTACAATAAACATTATAGTGCTGTCAAAATGAATGATTATTCCAAGTGATTAATCAAAAACTAAAACTGAAAAATAAGTCATAATCCTGATACCTTCTTGATTGATAGCTTCTTGTATTCGGTACATACGTCTGCTATGTCCAGTGTTCGGGGGGGGAACGAGTTACAAAGTTGGTAAAGCCTATCACAACATTGTCAATCGCATCGTCAATCGAAAATGCTAATTTATTCAAACGTCTCGCTACCGAACTACCTACAGTAGCTTAATTTGTGGAGGACGAAGAAAAAGCACTCATTTGGTAAATGAGCCAGTGAGAAATAATAACTTTTAAGTAGGGTCCAGTGCCTTTTCGATACTTTTAAAACGGTACTCCTAAACAGTGCCTGAACCGATACTTTAAAGGGGGGTGAAATGCTCGTTTTCACTCAATATCCTGTTAATCTTGAGTACCTATAGAGTAGTACTGCATCCTTCATAACTCCAAAAAGTCTTTAGTTTTATTATATTCATAAGAGAAAGATACCGATTTTTCCCGGAAAAACACGAGCGGCTGGAGGCGTGACGTGTGGGCGGAGCTAAAGAATCACGAGCGCCAGTAGGCTTTTGCGTTGAGAGCATGTGGAAGCTGTGACATTACCTTGAGGAAAAAAACATCATCCAAAACAATCTATGGCTTACAGTCAGATTCAGCCGTTTATTTATGATCCAGAATCAGATCCCGAGGCTGAAACTGAACGAGAGCAGCAGCAGCAACGACTCGCTCCGAGCGGGGCTCGAACCCGGTCTCCGGCATGGGAGGCGGACGCACTAACAAGGAGGCAGAGATATTTGAAGCAGTTTTACTCACCGCCTGCGGTTCCAACACACGATCGTGACCCTTTTTCGTTGGGATTGCATCATCCTTAAGAAATAAACGATACGCAAATCCGGCGTCAAACTGGGCCTTGTTTGTAAAACAAGCATCTTCGAAATGCAGGGAACAAACAAAAACACTTGCACAACTCCGTTGATGCTCTGTAAAAATAAACTCCATCCACTGGTCCCTTAATGCTGTTTTTTCTTTGGTAATCTGTGCAGGGTTGTCTTGCCCTGGCAACCAAAAACACACTTCTTTTGTGACTTTTCGCGACGCTCTCGCTCTGATCAGTGATCAGTGTCTGTTCTCAGCCTCTTAGTGCTCTGCTATACGGGAGCGCGCGCTCTTCCGGCAGAGGTGCCCTTAGGACCCATATAAGGAAATTCCGCTCCATCTAACGTCACACAGAGCCATACTCGAAAAAAAACTTTCCGAAACTTGTGACAAACCGTAAGGAGTATTTTGGGAACAAAAATACTCCTTCAAACGTACAACTTAATTTTTGAAACTTTGTCCATGTTTAGCATGGGAATCCAACTCTTTAACAGTGTAAAAAACTCAGTACGCATGAAATAGCATTTCACCCCCCCTTTAAAAAAAGAACCACAAAAAAAACTATGGATAACTTTAAAGAACATTACAAATATTTAAAATAAATCCATAGCTTTCAGCTTGGATGCTCTCATTTCCCAAGTTGTGCTTCCCTTAATCTAAGGCTAATAAACGTATTTCACAATCTGGGTCATTATTTAATACAAAACCACACATAATATTTCTACTGTATCTCTGTCAATCACTCTGATATTTAGTTAAGATGAGTGCTGTCTGTCACTGTCTTTTATCAGTTCTGTGAATTACTGTATGCTCATTCTTTATAAAGTAGCAAAAATGTCGTTTTTAAAATACAGTACTGTGCAAAAGTCTTATGGAAAAATTAGTATTTTCACCCCAAAAAGGGTTTTAAGCCAGTTATTTATATCTTTTGCTGCAGTGTGTCAGTAGGAAATATCAGTTTGCCATTAATTTTAATAATAATCTAGTGCGATTTTGAATGCACAAGCAGCTTGACAACAGCAAAATGAATGTTTGGAAATGTAAACTGATATTTTATACTGACACACTACAGCAATATATATAAATTACTGGCCGAACACCATTCTTTTAAGTGAAAATACTAACGTGTCTAAGACTTTTGCACAGTAGTGTATGTATAAAGTACGTATGATTAAATTAAGTATATTTAAATAAGTGTAATTAAAGTATGTGTTCGTTCATATGTGTTAAGGGCTAGATTTTCGCTGGAGGAAACGGCTGTGGTGTGATGAGCGAAAACTTTACAGATGAGAAACCGAGTGATTGTTTATTAAACACATACCTTGTGTCCTCTGTTTATTTAAGTGCGCATGCGCTGCTCCATTCGCGGTCTGCGCCTCTGTGGATTGAAGAGCGCGCTGAAAGACGGGAGGAGACCGGTCTGACGCTGGTTTCATGTGAAATTTAAGGGGACTGACTCTGAGGCGATCGGATACCGGTTCCAAACCCAACCCTACTTTTAAGAAATATATATTTTTTGATAAACGAGCCCAAAACTGGCTATGTCCTTGCTGGAGTGTGATGTGATTTGTGTCATGTGCAGGTGCGATGGATCACGTACAAACCAATAGGGTGTCAGAATGGTATATGTTTATACTTCTCATCCAACCACAATCAAATTCACTGCTTCCGGATGGCGCGATTTATCTGGATACTATAGTTTTTTTTTTTTTTTTTTTTTTTGAATGATGACACCCGGAATGAAAACAAGCCAAAATGAAATAGCAGTAACGAAGCTATTTTTAAAATGTAAGGAGTAGAAAGTACAGATACTTGCCTGAAAATGTAAGGAGTAGAAGTAAAAAGTCGGCTGAAAAATAATTACTCAAGTAAAGTATAGATACCCCAAATTTCTACTTAAGTACAGTAACGAAGTATTTGTACTTCGTTACTTGACACCTCTGCATACTAGATACATACTAGCACATGCTAGCAACACTTAGCTTAGTGCTAAAGCATGCTAATATGTAGTGATGTAACGGATATGCAGATCATCGATTCATGGGTTAAATTCAGGCATAAAAAAATGAAACCCATTTTGCACTAATTGCCTGGCCTGGCGCCAGCCTGGCTGGACTTAAATTAATTTACGATACCCGTGCAAGCCTCAAAGGAGAAATGAAAACCCCCAACCAAATTCCTGAAGACGAAGGAAACCTTTCTTAGAAGTTTCTTACTTTCATCATTTTATTAATAATATGTATTTTAAATATGTTTATGGATTGCATAAAATGGTTAATCCTTGTTATGTGAAGAGTATAAGTTGCTAGCTTATACTTTAGGAAATGTCTCTCCTCACTTTAACTTTCTCAAAGAGAGCCATGTTTCTGCAACCCCCACCCCTGCAGGTCGTAAAACTTTATGACCACCCTGGACAACAGGAGAGGAGAGAAGCCAAATCACTGGTTTCTTTTCCCCAATGCATTCTATGGAATGTATTCATTAACTTTCTGTTTTTATGTCTTATACATGTATTACGTATTCCCTTTTTGTACATTAGATGTTTCCCTTATAAATTGGGACTATCTGCAGTGTTATCATGTGTTAATCAAATCTTTAAATGTGTGTAATTCTGCATTTGAATGTAACTTCATGTTTTGATCACATTATATATTATGTTTAGTATTGTTCTAATCGTCATGCTCTGACAGACCCATTTATCTAGAGCAAAGTAATGAAAAATGTATGTAATCTGAATTACAAACTTGCTAGAAATATCCCTGAGGAAATCTGACAAGCCCTAGATCACCAGGGGGTTGTCTCCACAGAAACAAAGGAACTTTTCATTGGCTGTTTACGCGAAAAGAGGCGGGGACCATCTCAAGCCATAAGAACGACCGAACAAGGTCCGCCCACTCGCTTTCTCTTCTTCTCCTTCTCCGTTCTCAGACACGCTGCTCTCCTGTGCGACCAACGTTGCTTCATAGCGCAAGCCCCCTCAGCACAGGGGCTGAGAGAAAAAGCCATTTTAATGGCTCCTTTGGAAGCTTTCGTTTTGTTGTTTCTTTTCTTTTCTTTACTAAGTTTATTCAACTATTCGCCTCTCCACGCAAGGAAGACGAATTCTGGAACATTGTTTGTTAAACCTTTCAAATACCGCGCGAGGACAGAACAAAAGACCACGTGCTCCAGCGTGCGCCGGTCTCCAGCACGCGCACGCCGGTTTCAAAAGATCCAGCGCGCCCCGATGTCCAGCTCACGCACATTGAACACTTTGCAAGTATCACTTTCTCTATGGAGATTTAAATGCTGCTTTAAATTGTTGCTGTGATCTGATCGTTGTTGGCTTCCAAAAGTTACTGACTATGATTTCCATACCTGAGCTCCTTATGTGATCTCATTCTATTTTCTCTCTCTCTCTCTCTCTCTCTCTCTCTCTCTCTCTCTCTCTCTCTCTCTATTTGGATTCCGTTATGTCTTGTATAAAGCTTACTGTTTGTATTGCCGTACGCATATTTACTCTGTGTGATTTGTAGTTTGATGTATTACTAGTTTAATTATTAAAAACCCATATACTGACGATTGGCTTGGACTCCACCCCACTTACATTACGAGTCACTGAGATGTCTGATCTATAGCTACAAGCTCTAAATTTAGAAACTAAATTTATCATAAGGATAGGATAATGTTTTCATGGCCAGAGAATACTTTTCCTTGAATTATAAGGCGTGATAACTTTATTGAAAATTGATAGGTCAACAGTGGTTTGCTGGACATACCACTGTTTGATTTGCAGTAATTTACAGTAAGAGATATCGCAATAATTGGTATGAAGAATGGAATATTGACATATTAATGAGTAAGTTACAGTGCCCTGTGATTATTTATTGGTATAGGCAATTGAGCTATTTTTCATAATCAATCAAATTTAATGTAACTGTCATCTGAGATATAAATTAATCATATTCCTGATTAATTATTCAAATTCCCTATATATCATTTGAGTTAATTATTCTGTAAAACTCATTGTTGTTACATTATGGTGGAGGAACGCGGGCATTTCAAACTTCGTTTTGTGAGCAATCAATCTGTTGTAGCAGAAATGAGTCGAACCAGACAAATCAAAGAGTCTATCAGAGCTGTGTGCATTGAAATGAGAGCCGAACTCCTCAGGAAGTCATAAATCAGTTCTAGTGCCACAAGAACCAAGCAAGATAATCAACCCACCAACATGTTCACACAACAGCTTTCAACATTAACACCAATAGAACAATTATTGACAATTTTAATTCGAAGAAGAGATTGTCAAATTTATTGTTCGTGATTGAAATGCAACGCTGGACATCACATGTAAACCCAGGAGATCAAGTTAAATACTTGCATTGACTTCCCCCATCAGGCAGAAACAGACTGAAATTCCTAAGGGGGAAGGGCTTTAAACCTCTGTCTTCACAGAACATCCCTTTGCCAGAGAATGGCAAAGAAACTGCTTTTTATACATTATATATGGACCAGAATGAACTCAAAAAGACTTCTAAATGAATCGTTCCATTGCTTAACTCCATATTCATTTATGTGTAACCCACACATTTGACTATCATGTATAATCACTAA
>NW_020524905.1:0-22438 GCF_003368295.1 Carassius auratus | reverse complement strand
CTGAAGAGTAAACTCAGACTCAGTGCCAACAGATTGAGTATGAATGGTGTTCACCTACTCATGTTAACAGGACCAATGTTGGCCACCCCTGGCCTACACCAACTTCACTGAGCAACACCCTGATTACATGGGTGGTGTACTTAATGTTTCCAGCCCAATTCCTGGAGGCACACCAAGGTCGTTTCTCAATATGTGTTCTTATGTGATCTTGCTTCCTTGTTGTTCTCGCTCTGTCGTCATTAACCATCAAAAGTTCAATTCAATACTCAAGAACGCAAGTACAGAGGACACATGAAAGTGCGCGAATGTGTTCTTTGAAATCGAGGATGCATTGAATGCAGACTTGAGCGGAATCCAACCATAAAAAAATCCCAGAAGGCTGACAACGTACGGAAGCCTGTAAGCTTTACATTTTTAAAAGAATTTTAACATTGGCAATGAGTTTGTAACATTAGAAATAGCCTAATCATTTTCACAAATGCATGCTGTAAAAAGCTAAAGCATAATATGAAAATATTGTCTATAATAAAATGAAATACATGTTTTAAAAGTGTTATGACATTCGTTTGTGATCTGTTATTATTTGTACATGTTGTGCTGTTGTCTTGCTACTTATAACAAACTGGTGTCAGTTGATCAGCAAGAACACAGCACTTCTCAATTCTCACAAGGATGTGTTCTGTGTTTCTCGTGTCTTTCCGAGTTCGTTCTTTCAAGGAAGCCCGATAAGACGGGTCTCTACGAGAACACAAGTCCATTCTCTACATTCTCCGAACTGAGAAACAGCCAACACTACACATTTTCCAACCTTTCCTAATCAAACACAGCTGAATCAACTCATCATCTCGTTAGTAGGACCAGCAATATTTGGTCAGATAAGAGAGATGTCTTAAATGTGCACTGTTGGTGTGCCTCCAGTAAACAGTTGATTGAGAAACAATAGTGTAACAAATGCATGACAGCTATTCATCAAGGAGCTGGTCAAAGAGCTTGTCGTGCCACATATGAAGAGGTGCTTGCAGGGGCACATCCCCCCTTCAAAACCCTATTACAGAGACAATAAAAAGATGTGGGATAAAACCAAAACACAGTCACCACCCGGCCACAGGTATATAACAGACAGAAGGGTCAATCAAAGAGGAAGAGGTAAAGATCTGCCCAGCTGCCAAAGACTGCTGGCATTTCCACTGCAAACAGGCCTGTGTGCAAGGAGTAAAAACATGTAGTTTCATTTCCTGAGGCAAGTAAGCACTGAGATGGCAATTTGAGATGGCGCTGTACCTGTGTGATTTCATTTTGTTAGTTTTATTTTCATCTATTCGGTCACATTCACTACAATTCACTATAGTTGCACTACAGGCAGTTCAATTTCAGTGAAATCGGTTTATCAGTGATATGTGTGTGTTATGTTGACAAAGTGGCAAACATATTAAGTGTTAAATGTATTGGTCTAAGGCCCAATCCCAATTCTACCCCTTAGCCCTTCCACTTTCCCCTACCCCTCCGTTTCGCGCGTTCACGTGAAGGGGTAGGGGTGTCTCGATTCTCTTTTGGTTGGAGGGTAGGGGTATGGGTAGGGGAAAGGGAAGGGGAAGGGCCAGATAGCCCTTCAAATAAAGATTTTTCGGGACCACACTTCAAAACGAAGGGGTATGAATTATCTCGGCAACATGGCTGCTACAGCGACCAAAAAGACACATAAATGTAAGCTTTTTTGCATAAATAAAGATTTGAACGAAAAGTAATCATTTGTTTTATGTTACATTCAATTGTGAGTTCATATTAACGGTTATGTTACTCAAAGAAATGTGTGTAAAAAAATCGCTGATATTTGCTAACGTCATATCATTACAGACTGCATGATACTGCATTACAGACTGCATATGTCTTATCAGGGCGATAATTACCGTAGACTAATCCCCCCAATAATTAGAAATTGCTAA
This sequence comes from Carassius auratus, assembly GCF_003368295.1. Classification (NCBI taxonomy): domain Eukaryota; kingdom Metazoa; phylum Chordata; class Actinopteri; order Cypriniformes; family Cyprinidae; genus Carassius; species Carassius auratus. The sequence continues at coordinate 20,495 of NW_020524905.1, read as the reverse complement.
AACCATTTTCTCAAATATTGCCTATTCGAGAGAAAGAGAGAGAGAGAGAGAGAGAGAGAGAGAGATGGAGATGGAGGTTGGGTGTATTCGTGTCTGTTCGTTTATCTTTTTAGAGTGAGTTTACTTAAAAACAGCGATTGTAAAATTGTAAAATAGAATTGGGATTGGGCCTAAATAACTACTAAAATTATTATTTTAACTGTAAACCACTTTAACCCCCGCCCCTTTCCTACAATCAACTGCAAGCTCCATTTAATTTTTGAGTGCAGCTCCTACATTTCAAAACACAATCAACAACCAGTGGATAGACCCAAGACACTTCCTTTGGTGGGGTTCAAATATAAATTTTATAGATCCAAGACCCTGCATCCTCCCCTTTAATGCACCCTGCTCGTGTTGAGCATTGTTTCTTTAACCTCGACTGAAAGCAGCAAGTCTCGTGAAAGCAGCATATAGCGCTCGGCAGGCAAAAAGGAAAACTCATTGAATAATATATGACAGCTCTGGTTTTGAATTCAACATTAAAAGTGATGACGTGCGTACAAACTCCACTTTATTTTAATCTCCAGATCCCCGAATCAAACCTCAGGCTTAAAAGCAAATGTTAAACAGCCTCCCCTCTCACTGAGATCATTTGCAAAGGGAAAAAATAAAAATAAGAGGGAAAAAACACAAGTAGGAGCTGAATACATCTGAATATAACCATTTTTCCGCCTGCAAGCTAAGCCGGAACTAGAGTCCCTATGAAATCCTGCTAAACCAATTAATGGTTCCTGTTAACCCACTCATCTTTGGAGAAGGATTGTCTTTCTCAATAACACAGCAACACCTCCCTTTCTCTGGTGGAAAGAAAAAAAGTGGCGCAGCCCACACTCGCTAGCCCCTGACAAAGAAAATCCAGATTGGCATCAGGATGAGAGAGTGTCTTTCCCGTTACAGACGTCCTCATGAGCGTCACTGTTCCTGCGTAACACCTCTGATGCTCGTCTTTTGTCTCGCATCTACCCGAGCCTCCATATCTTCTCGCACCTTCTCCATACGTAAAACCACTGCCAAGCTGAAACAAGTGTAAAGGTACGAGATGGAAAATAAATTCAGCCCTGTCTAAAAACAACTCTGACGTGAAACAAAATCCATGACGCATTTTAAAATTGACTAGCCTGTTTAAAGAAATGTATAATTGTGCTGGTTTACAATCAAGTGCAGCGGATACCAATCGGATGCTTTTCTCATGAAGGCATTTACAGTATATGTGACAGCTAGATGGGACACAAATGAAGGGAGCAGAATGTGATTGTTCAATTGTTTTCAAATATGACATGGCAACCTAAAAACAACATTCAAGCACAACATACTGGAAAACCCAGAGACGTGACTCTATTGTGTCAGTGGCAACAACAAAAACTGTGTTTTGTGTTAACAAGCAAGGGTTTGATTCTAAGGGAAAATATGCGCTGATCAATTGTATGAACTGAATGCTTTGGTGAATGTGTCTACTTAAATGCATGAGGAATCTCATGGAAAAGTGTCACGTTTTATAAAAAAATGAATGTTTAGGTCATTTCAGCTTCAAAAACCAGGAGAAGAGAAATATAAATTCTAAGTCAATTCTAAGTATTGTGCTGCTGACTAAATAAACAAATGTTGACTTATATTTGGCACTCGATTTCATTTTTATAGTAATCATTAATAGTACAATCCATAATATACTAAAGCAAAGTAATTTGACAGAAATCAAAATGAAAACTGACATTTGTAACCATTCAGGAAGCTGCCTGAGTGCTCATATGCTGATCTGATGCCAGTTTTCTCCATCCAAACCCCAGTGTCACAGATACAACTAATCTGATCCCAGACCAACATTAAAGGGCGGCAGCATTAGGCACAGCTCAGCAAGATAAATGACATTTTCTAAAATCATGCTGACATTTTCAATTATCATGCACAAGGCACTGGCACGGCAAGAACAGGTTTGTCAGGCTGAAGCAGACGTTCACCTTATCGCATGAGGAAGAGTCCGTCGACTGAACAGAATGGGGCTTAGAGACAGAATTTGGATCTTATTGGGGTCTGGATAGAGGTGGAATTGGATTTCGGGGATAAAGAAATGGGTGTGGGTGGGCACTCGGATTGGTAGAGGCTCCAACTTTAACCTGGCGACTACTCGAGGGGTATTGGCTCCAATGAGGACCTTCTATGAAAGGCTACGGTGAAAGGTCAAAGTCTGTGGTGGGGTTTTTGGTTGTGTGTCAAAAACACATCCAGGTTTCTGATTGGTTTCCTCACAGTAAATCCAAGAACATTCTTAAAAAAAAGGGAATGCCACTGAAGAACCATTTTTTGTTCCTCAAAGAAGGACATTTGAATCATCTAAAGAACCTTTTTCCACTATAACAGACACTTTTGTGAAAGGATAAGATTCCACGGATGTTCTTCATGGAACCATCGATCATTTTTAAGAGTGAAGAGACAGTGAGGCGCTTAGAAAGACGCTCCAGCAGCAATCGTCAGAAGTTGACACGGAAATAAAAAATTCATAGGCCATAATGACGGAGTTCATTAAAATGACATTTTAAATAGAAATGTGACGTGCATAAATAAGGAATAATAAAAGACAGTTCAAAAAGGCATTGGGGAAAGATGACCGTTAATCTCCCGCCAAGGAAAATGGAAAGTTTGTAGGAGAACGAGCGAAATCAAAAGTTAATTTCGGAGGAGTCGGTTAGAGCGAGCAGCTCAAATTATGCAAAACATGGCGTCAAGAACAAGCAGGTGTCTCTGCATTTCTCCGCACCTTGTCTACACCGCTGCTCGTGTCGCTGGAAGGTACGAGCTGACGCGCTGCCAAAGCTAGCGCACCAAAACACTCTCCGGGCATTTCAGAGAAACTTCTTAGGGAGTTTTATGATTAAATACGTCTGGTGAATGCAAAAGGTGATTTATATACATCTAAATGGCTTGTGAGACTCAGAAGCGGTTCAACATCAACATTCAGATTTTCACTGCTTGCGACACAAAGACTAGGACTAGTGAGTGAAGCCCAACTGCAATACTCTGAGCATCAATTATGTTGCAGAAACAAGGACTGCATGATATTATAATCAGATCAGTGACAACATATGCTGTACATACAGCTTTTACATAACTATTTTTTGTTTTTTCATATGTAATCCTAAATTTACAATTAGATATTACAATATATGTGTGATATTAAACACATTCTCATCTATATATCAATTATATATTGCTCTAATTATATTATATTCTAATATGCACAGTATTTTGAGCCATTGAGCCGCACAGCTCTTTGTCATCTCCTGTTTTCATGCTGTAGGCGACTGGGTGCTTCTTCACCTTGAATAACTTTTACCAAGCGCTCATCCATCTATCCATTTTCACCGCTCTCTCTCTTTCTTCCACTAAACAGTTGGCCCTTCCACTATTATTACCAAGTGTCCTTCAAACAATTCTTCCAGACGACCATCACTCATGTGGGCCATAAGCCTCACTGCCACCAACGCATGACTTCCATCACGCCGACGGCTGTATTGAGACGCTCCATCAGAACGCTTGTCAGCAAAATGGAGGCAAATTCGCCACGAGTGTTCGGTAATGCCGGGAGGACATGGATGCGAGGCGGCGTTCGGTCGCTGGATGAGGATGTGAGGGGGTGAGTTTTTATTTGAGCCTGAAGCTTGAGTCACAACATCAAATCCTTTCTAATCCTTAGTGAGTCATAGCGTAGATGCTAACAAAAAGAGGCTGTCTTCCCTCATTAGGGTGCACATGTTCAAAATCAACAACGCATCTAAAATTCCAAGAGTCATCCATGAGCAGTTGGCAAGTGATTTAAATTTAGAATTTGACGACGGACACAAACCAACTTTGATTAACAACAGAAAACTACTGGAAAATACTGCAGCAACATTTTTTATAGCTGTATTGATTCTCAGCAAGTGAAACTTTTGTGTTGTACTTTTTTTTGGCAATTTGAGTATTGTTTTTTTTTGTTTTGTTTTTTGCTACTTTGCGTTCAAAATTGATTTGAACATTTAATATTTATTATAAAAATTATAAAAATATTAATATATATTATAAATAAATATTTATTTATTTTAATGGTTGCTCAATATTTAATTGTGCATGCTCAACTTTGCAATAAATAAAATGTTGAAAAAGTATTATAATTAATGTAGTATAATTAACATATAATTTATGATCATATCAGATCATCTCATTTAGCACATGAAAATTTTGTGATTCCTAAACTCACATTTAATATGAATTATTTTTAGTTATGAATTCTTTTTAGTACTTCAGTACTAGTAAAACTTATTCTGAAAACAATTTCCATGTTTACTTTTATTTTGTACAGTAAATTATAATTCATTAAAATACATTTAGAATTCTTACCGAATGTTTTATATCAGTGCACCTTTAATAATAATAAACAAAAATATGTTAGAAAAATGGTCTTCAAGAAGAATAATTTTTACTCCAAATACTAGTTCTAAAAATGCTTCATTCCATGTTTAGATTTGATTTGTAAATATTTGTATTAACATTATTTTTTTTTTAACATTTTACTGTTTCCAAGTATAATCTTTCATAAATGATCAATGATTTCAAAAATAAATGAAGGACTTGTCCTTTAAAGTAGAACTACATTACAACAAACAATAAAATGACTTCCTTAAAGACACAGTTCCTGTGATTATTTTCATTATGCAATGACTTCCTTTCTTCTATGAAACATTTTGTCCATACAGTGAAAGTCAATGGTAACTAAAACAAACTATTTAATTACTAACACTCTCCAAAATATCTTCCTTTGTGTTCTGCAGGAGAAAGAAGCTCATGCATGTTTGAAACGACGGATTAGCTATTCCTTTAAAGTGACTATGGAGTATATACTTGCCTTACAGAAGGCTACAAAATGCTATCTGTAATTATCTGATAGTATATCCAGGTCCCTTTTATTCCTCTTGGAGTTTTGGCATCAGAGTGGGGCATACTTGTCTCTCAGAGGTGTTGACGGATGGCTTAACACAATATATAAATTATATAACAGCGGGTAAACTCAATACAGCCATTACTCCCTCGTGCTTTTTATTTCGCCCCTGCAGAAGATACAGTAATTTATGCCTCCCCTTCTTCTTCGTCATCCATTTGGATGAAGAAGAGAGATACAGCCCTTTTTGCTGACAACTGCAACCAAAAAAAACACATGCACAAACAACAGTGGATGTTTTCTCAGCCATCACACGTGTTTTATTCTAGGGGCGAGAAAAATCCGAATTTAATTAAAGGGCACGGGTATTGATTTAATTGTAGCAACAGTATATCGATGACTGATGATTGACTGAGGGATTCTAGATTGTCAGTGGGAGGTCCGGAGCAAAATAACGACTCCTGGGTTTTTCTTTTCCATTAGCTATCAATCTTTCCCCTCCCTTTTATTTGGGAAATTAATTTTGTGTCATGCATAAAACGACACTCAAATCATCACAAGTCTTCTTTGGCAACCACAAGCCAATGCAAAGGTTGCTTTTTGTTACAAATGAAAGCAGATCTGTTTAAATGTCAGAAAGAGAGAGAAAGCTGGAAAAAAAAGAGCAGATGGGAGTGCAGCACACGTTTGAGCCAAGTTGGAGAGGATAAAACTAACTTCCCAGAGATGGATCTTCGTGAACTTCCTGTGCCTCAGAACACATGTGACACGAATGTCCAACGATGGAATTTCTCAGACTTGCTTTTCAAAAGATGAAACTTTTGGTGAAGAAAGGTGAAGATGAACACTGTTTAAAAGTTTGGGATCAGAAATATTTTTTTATAATAATAAACATTTTAATTTTTGCATTACGGGAATACATTAACCATTATAGTATTTTACAATTGATATTTGGCAGATAGATAGATAGTCCCCACAGTACAGTTAGGATAGAAACACACCCACACATCCATATGTATTGAAAAGTAAAACCTGTTGGATAATAATTGAAAGCGATGCTCTCGTATAAAAGTTGTTTCTCAGTCTAGACATCCAGAGTGAAATGTACCGACATCTAGTTATCAATGTGACGGCTCTTTAATGTTCTGCCGTGTTGTGTGACTAGTGTAACATACGCTGCAATAAGCGACACTGTTCCCTCCAGGCTCGTGGATTTAATTAGATTTGATAACTTGTTGTTTTATGTCAGTAACTGCGGCTCGTGGCACTTTTCCTTACAAATTTGCTCCCTCTCTTTCACTCCATCCATTTTCCTTCCTTTCTTGCTCTCTGCGGTGGGTCTGTTCCTCTCCTTTGCAACCAAACCATTATAAAACAGTAGTTCAGATGTGAAAAGACAACATAACCAAAGCGCAATTGTCTGTATCCTTGCGAAAATACTGAAAAATTGCCTTAAATTAATCTAAAACACGTCCCTAGGAAAAATATGAACCCACTGAATCATTTCTACCAATGATTCCTATGTGTTACCAAAATGTTACCAAATAATTACCAAAAAATAATTTCAATTTATTAGGAGTGAGGAAATTAACATGAATTTCTGTAATTATTGTGGAATGTTTAACCGGTTTAAGGGAGAAAAAAGTGATTCATTTTTGACGTTTATTAGTTAAACATCATTAAAATGTTTTAAATAAAATATAGTATAGTACAGAATTAGAATAGAGAGTACTAGAGGGTCAAATAAAGATGGAAGAGATGTGTTTTTAGCCGATTCTTGAAGTTGGATGAGGACTGCTCAGATTGAGTTTGGGCAGGCCATTCCACCAGGAGGGAACATTTAATGAAAAGGTCTGTGAAAGTGATTTTCTGCCTCTTTGGGATGGCAGAATAAAGTGAAGTTCACTTGCAGAATGCTTGCTTTTAGAGGCATATTACTCTGTAGTAATGAATTTAGGTAAATGGGTGGTGGTTTTGTAAGCAGACATTAATGCCTTGAATTTTATGTGAGCAGCTATTGGTAGCCAGTGCAAATTGATAAACAGAGGTGTGATGTGTATTCTTTCGGCTTATTAAAGATTAATTTTCCTGCCACGTTCTAGATTAATTGTAAAGGTTTGATAGAACTGGCTGGAAGATCAGCCTGGACAGAACAAAGAGCATGTTCCAAAAGAAAGGGCCTGATCTTCTTAATGTTGAACAAAGCAAATCTGCAGGACCGGACAGTTTTAGCAATGTGGAAAGTCAGCTGATCAACAATCACAACTCCAAGTTTTCTGGCTGTTTTTGAAGGAGTTATTTCAAATATAAGCATGCATTTTTTTTTTTCGGTGGAAATAGATTAATTCACATCCCTAGAGTTTACAAGTACTCAAGACATGGGATTGTTTACACTGCGTTTAATATTTTCTGGCTTTTTTGGCAGTTAGTAGAATGAGTCTGACACATGAGTTTGCAAGGATTGTCATAGGAACATCTCACAGCAGTCAAATAAAAAAAGATTGATGTACTGCAATACTTGGTGTATTTGCGCTGTAAAAAAAAACAAAAAAAAAAAAAACTAAAGGCAATACTTATTGCACTGTGAATCATGTATTGTAACAATAACAATGCATCACAGTGATTCCCATTCTGGTTGACCGTCCTCTCTCTGATTCTGACTGTTGAAATCTAAACTAAGACAGAAGGAAGACTGATTGATTTTGTACTTAAATTAGGTTTGAGTTCTAATATTCACGTTGAAACTTGTATCTTGATGCAATAATGTAGAATGTTACAGAATATTTATTTTATTTTTTTTTTTTTTACAATGGTTTCAAACAGAATCCCAATCAGAATTAAGTCTGGAATTAGATTTATCCTGTGAATTTGACTGTTTTAGGTGTTTTGTTAATCTAAACTAAGACAGATGGAAGATTGATAAAATACTTGAATTAGGTCATGTTTATAATGATAACTTGATGTAATGATATAGCATTCTAAAGACTATTTGCTTTAGAAGAAAGAGAAAAAAAACAATTTCAAGCTATTAAAATCACAATTAAGTCAGAAATTTGCTTTATAATGTTTATTTGACTGTTTTAGTTTTTTTATGGGTAAAATAAAAAGTGTTTTGAATGGAAAAAATGAGATATACTATTTTTGTAATGAATAAGCATCTTTTAATTTGCGATCAACAAGTTCTACTATAATTAAAAGTCCTCCTATAAGTAAACTTGATGCAATAATGTAACATTTTACACACTATTGCCAATTTTAACATCTATTTTAAACAGAATTAAAATTCGTAATGTAAATTTGACTTTTTATGTGCAGAACGTGTTTTACAGTACATTACAAAAGGTGAGATTTATTATTTTGTAATAAATTATCATCTTTGAGTAGAACCAATTTGAATATTTTCAGTTCAATGGATTATACAGTGATTTTTTTTAATAATAAAAAAACACTCTCCTATGGTTATTTAAAATATAAATCATTATTTTGCTATGTTTCCAGTGTCATGAAATACACTGTTAACAAATATTGTTAACCTCAAAAGTTTACAATGCGTTACTTGCAGATACTTTGTAATTAATTGTGAATTTTCCAAACAAATTCTGAGTGAAAACTCTTTTTTTACACCTTGTTCAGTGTATATAGTTCCTCTGATATTAACTTGGTCATACTGCCCACCCCTACCTAGCAGCGATTAATCTCATGTCAAAGGACAGTAAGGTGGACGCAGCCAAAAGACTGTATCTGGACCACGAAACCTTTTGCGTTCATTTTTCAGACAGACACCTGACGCTTGATATAGAACCGCTGATCAATATTTAATCTGGAGAAATAAATTGCACCTGTTTGTCTTTCATCTTACGAGGGAAATGTATGTATTGTGACAACAGCAGCGACGCATTAATCAAATAATGGAATAGTGATTTTTTGGAGAGCCAGGACCTCGTCGCTTTATTAACCGTAACCTCACGCTGTTGACACGATGCATCTTGTGCCTCCTGTCTTGTTACCTCAGTGCGGATCATCTCAGCCTCATTGGGTATCTAAGAAAAGATTCAGATCCCATGTGTGCGTTGTGCATAATATGCTGTAACATGCGCGGATATCACACGCTTGTACTTTTGACCTTCCCAGCGCTGACAGTGAGGAACTATTTTTTTCTCCATTTATTCTCAGGCCCCTTGTCTTCGCAATTACCACGTTCCAATCTCTCCTCGTCCCAACAGTCAGCCACAATACCCAATAGGATCGCCGGTCTTTCTTGTGGTGGAGCAATTACCGTCCCTATCTCCCTGAAACAAAAAACTTTTAGAGTAGGATATTAGGAAATGTCAAATTCAGGTTTGATATCCCTGTTCTCCATAGGCGACGTGCTTTCCTCACTGGAAGCGTGGCTCTGGCCGTGCTACATAATGCATGAAGCTCACTGGCTACCCCTGCAAAACATGCCTCACTCACATGCTTCACAGGCAGACAGAACTGGTATACAGTAGCATACATGACTTTGAAAAGTTTTCATGGAAAACTTGAAAAATCTGAGCCATGGCCTTGGTGGTTGGGTCTAAGACGAAGCCTTTGTGCTCATGCAGGCAAAGCAGGTTTGGCTCTGACAGAATATATAAATAATAGCAAACCGTATGAACATTTAAAACATTTAAGGCAAGTCATATCACTCGGTGGCCATCTTTGAAACGCGTCTCGGTCATACAAGTACAGCTCCTATCTCTTTGAATCAGGAAACATCAAATTCTCCAAAACTGTTCACCAAGCTTACGATTAAATTTTATATTTGAAATGTTTTCCTATTTTGTGATTACTTATTTTTCATTCCAGAATACTGTTAATGAAGGATTTTCATACATACCCACTTATTTTAAAAGTACTTATTTTATGTCATTTGGAAGTACGTGTCTTCTGGTGTCATTTACTTCCAGTTATTTCACATGGTTTGTAGTGTAAACTGCACTCTGTAATTCTTCACTACTAATTATTCACCTACAGCTGTTAATGAAATTGAAGACTTGCACATTCACATAAAACAGCGCACTTCCACGCTGCAATATAATGTGGATTGGGCAAAGTATCTTTGAATATGTACATATAAAAGTAGGCGCTAACTTGGAAATCTTGTTCTGTACTTACGTAATTTATTTTCCCACTACTTTTTAAGGAATATCCCTCGACAGACTCATCTATCTCTCCGAGTAAATTCAGCGAGTGAGTCAGTGACTATGATTTGCATGGACACTGGGCGTCTTATCAGCGTCCAGCAGGACAGGCTAATCTCACTCCAAACAGCCACCTGCGTTACTCCCCTCCTCCTGCTGCCAAACACATAACAACACATCCCATCACTGACAATCCAGCTCTGCAACTTGCAGCTCTCTCATTTGACGTTTTGCTGCTAATTTTAGTTGAGTAACAAGTCTACAAATTGTATTATGATGTAAAATGTGATAGTTGTTTTGTGACTGAGGAAATGTAAGCCTAGCATAACAGCTAAAATAGTTTTCAATGAGTCGTTATTGTCATATATCTAAAGGATTATGGAAGCCCATTTCCAACATGGAATTTTTTATTTAAAAAAAAAAAGGGAATTGCACATTTTTATCTCACAATTTTGCATTGTTTCTTCATGATTTTGAGTTTATATCTCACTATTTTGAGTTTTTCTCCTCACAAAAGTCAGTATTTCAAAATATAAACTTAGAATTGTGACATAAAATATATAAACGTTGTGAAAAATAAACTTGAGGTTCTCCCAAATCTGACATTTTATTTATTTAAGATTTTTATATTCTAAATCTCCAAATTGAGAGATGTTAACTCACTTTTGCAAGTTTATTTCTTGCAAATGTAAAATGAATTGTGAGATAAAAATTAATAGTTGCCTAAATGTTTATATTTCAAAAACGTCAAATTCTGTGTGTTGCGAATTGTGAGATGAAAACTCGGAACTGTGGTGGGGAAAAAGTGGAAAATGTGAGTTTACATATCTCTATTTTACTTCCATTAGAATTGCAAGAAAAAAATCTGAATTGTGAGATATAAACTCAGAATAACAAGAAATGATAAATTATTAAAATGATTAATTAAAATAAAAAAGTAGTTGTATAATAATAAAATAAAATAAAATACAATTAAATAAATTCATATTCGTTTTGAAATCAGATTTGGCTTTGTAAATCATTAGCTGCCAAAAGATGACAGTTTCGGGAATAGGAACGAGACTCAACAAACAATTTCCAGTTATATGGTTTTAAACAAACGCAGCCCTCAGACGGGAAGGGAACTAGGAAAAGTTGCAGAAGCTCTATCTGCGTGCTGGTCTGGATGAGAAATGCATCCCAGCTTTCGGTGGAGTGGAGAATGGAAAAGTCCGGTGATGTAACAGCTGCTAAATGCAGGCATTCCAGATCTTGGATTCCCTTGCTCACAGTTTCCCCGCTGAGCCTTTCACTCTGTTTCTTCTGCTCTATGTTCCAGCGTTCTGATTACAAACACTGACAAGGCAGAGCATCGAAGAGGACTTCTGTTAAACTGTCGCCCAAAATAGACCTCTTCCCAAGTCCAAAGCGTCTGTACAGTGTCTGCTCATGGTTATGAGGTCATATCCCTCAACGAAACCTAAACCAGCTAATGATTAAGGCCTGCAAAATTGAGAGCTGAACTGAACTGACTCTAAGGAGGATTTTCTAGAATGTTTCAAACACTCAAGGTAACCAAGTCAATGTACATTATTTGTTGAACCCAATGTTGATAGTTTTGGTCTAATTTGGCAACAGATTGCACTTCCATTTTCAAATGTGAAAGTGACGGGTCCACAAATTTGCTGTATTCCAGCTTTATTTAAAACAGATCACTCTTTCCACACTCACTCTGAAAGCATGTTATCCAATCCTATCAGTAAAATGCACATTCCAAAAGTACAAAATACTGATAAATTACAGCCATATTTGGAAAAAAAAGTAGTGAATCCCCTAAATTATTGTTGAGACTCTTTCAAAACTCTCAAAACGCATTTTACACATTTCTGTCAATAAAATTCTTCATGTTAAAGCTCTTACACCAAGCCTCAAAAATATTTACCTCTTAATTGTCATATAGTAACAACCACAGTAGCAAAGCCCCTAAATTATCGTTCTAACTCTTTCCAAACTCTTTAAAACACATCTGATGCATTCATATCTGTTACAACATGAATAGGAGTGAATTTGGTTGAAGAACAGTGTTAAAATAAAATGCTAGTTTAATAATTTACAACTAATTCTATTTTGTTCTGTACACACTTTTACAACCTGAATGGTAGTGAATTTGATTTTAGAATAGTGTCCAAAAAGACACAAGTTTAATAATTCGCGAGTAGATTAATTTGGTTCTGTACACACTGTCATTACCTGAATGGAAGAGAATTCGGTTTTAGAACAGTGTCCAAAATAAATGCTTATGTAATACTTCACAACTAGTTTGATTTAGTTCTGTACATACCGTCACAACCTAAATGAAAGTGAATTTTGTTTTAGAACAGTGTCCAAAAGAGACGCCAGTTCAATAGTTTGCAACTAGTTTTATTTAGTTCTGTTCACACTGTCACAACCTGAATCGGAATGAATTTGGTTTTAGAACAGTGTTCAAAAAGAAATGCTAGCTCAATAGTTCACAACTAGATTGATTTGGCTCTATACACACTGTCACAACCTGAATTGGAGTAAATTTGGTTTTAGAACAGTGTACAAAAAGAAATGCTAGTTCAACAGTTCGCAACTGGTTTGATTCTGTACAAACTGTCACAACCTGAATGAAAGTGAATTCAGTTTCAAAACAAATTCTGTGTGCACAGAACAGAACAAAACACTTAAAAGAGGTGTGAGAACCATATTAACCTGTCAATGGAAATGTGATTAAGACTCTTAGTTCCTATAGAAACAAAACAGGAAATAGAGTTGTACAAAGCCCCACATCCTCTTTCTCTCTCTCTCTTCCCACCCTTTCTATTTGGGTATCTTAGCTGCACTATCTCAGCAAAACCCAATATCCTGTTTTGGCTGTAAAAAAGTTGTTTTAACCCTTCACCCTGCCTGGCCCATTTGTCAAGGAGAGAATGAACAATATGCCAGCGGCCAAATCCTAATACGGGACAAACAGGGTTGAACCTCAGCCGGAATGTCGACAAGAGAAGGTCCTATCCCAGATAAGTTTGTCTCAAAGTCAAGGTGGACAGATGGTGGTAGGGTGTTGGAGCTGACTGTGTTGTTCTTGCCTCTTTGTCTCTCAAGTGAGATCATCCGAACGAAACAACTGCCCTTTTTAGAAACCCAAACCTCTCTCAGAGGAACGTGGCTTCCCATTCTGAACACTTAAATCCAGCGTGGTTCAGAGCAGCCAAGTGTGTGTCATTATCATTAACGCCTATTGTTGCTCAGATCTGGCTCATGGAAGAACAAAGTCTCGCTGTGACCCAGCTCTTGAACCAGGGTAACGTCGGATGGCACTGATATCAGTGCTTTCAATTAGACAGTCTCCATAGTGCTGTAGGCACAGGAGAGAGAGAGCGAACAGGGTGATGTGACAAAAATTAAGCTTGTTATGAACTAATTTCAACTTCGCTTCATCGAAACTCACATTACCACTCACTCCCTCCCTCTCTCTCACTAAAGACATTTGCATATCCCAGGTAAACTGGGGAATAAAGACAGCGGATCCAATTAATCCTCTTGGGAGCTAATTAGTTACAATTAAATTTCTGCTTCACTTGTTGTACAGGAGTGTGCGGTAAACACGTAAAGAATATGTAAAACTTGCCCGTTTTTCACCCAACTATTAATGTATTCTCACAGAGAAAAAAAACAACAAACACGGAATGCACTTTTGGAGATGCAGATGATAAATTTGCACTTTGGATGGACCAAATAATAATAATAACATCTAAATAAGATATGGAATGTTAATTATAATTCTATCCACTGTGTGTGTACATTATACATATATTTAAAAATACATAAACAAATAAAAACATTACATTTTTGGAAGGAAATGCATAGTGCTTACTAAAACAATGGGTGGTTGCCAAGATGCTACTATGGCCATAGCTATAGTATTCTGAATGGTTGTTAGCATGTTGTAGTGTGGTTTCTTGGGTGCTGTGGGTTAAATTGTTCAGAATAATTATCAGCAGCTGTGTGGTTAATTTAATATTATGTTGCTAAAGTGTTACAAATCAGTGTTACCAAGTTTTTATGCAGTAATTAAGGTGTTCTGAATTGTTGTCAGCAGCTGTGTGGTTGCTAGGGTGTTCTGGGTGTCGCCAGTATGTTGCTGTGGGGTTGTTAAGGTGTTTTGAATTGTTGTCAGCCGCTGTGTGGTTGCTAGGTTGTTCTGGGTGCCGTCAGTATGTTGCTGTGGGCTTGTTAAGGTGTTCTGAATTGTTGTCAGCAGCTGTGTGGTTGCTAGGGTGTTCTGGGTGTTGCCAGTATGTTGCTGTGGGCTTGTTAAGGTGTTCTGAATTGATGACAGGAGCTGTGAGGTTGCTAGGGTGTTCTGGGTGTCGCCAGTATGTTGCTGTGGGCTTGTTAAGGTGTTCTGAATTGATGTCAGCAGCTGTGTGGTTGTTAGGGTGTTCTGGGTGTCACCAGTATGTTTCTGTGGGGTTGTGGTTGCTAGGGTCTTCTGGGTGTCGCCCGTATGTTGCTGTGGGGTTGTTAAGGTGTTCGAATTGATGTCAGCAGCTGTGTGGTTGCTAGGGTCTTCTGGGTGTCGCCCGTATGTTGCTGTGGGGTTGTTAAGGTGTTCGAATTGATGTCAGCAGCTGTGTGGTTGCTAGGGTCTTCTGGGTGTCGCCCGTATGTTGCTGTGGGGTTGTTAAGGTGTTTTGAATTGTTGTCAGCAGCTATGTGGTTGTTAGGGTCTTCTGGGTGTCGCCAGTATGTTGCTGTGGGGTTGTTAAGGTGTTTTGAATTGTTGTCAGCAGCTATGTGGTTGTTAGGGTCTTCTGGGTGTCGCCAGTATGTTGCTGTGGGGTTGTTAAGGTGTTCTGAATTGATGTCAGCAGCTGTCTGGTTGGTAAGGTATTCTGGTTGTTGCCAGTATGTTGCTGTGGGGTTGTTAAGGTGTTTTGAATTGTTGTCAGCAGCTGTGTGGTTTTTAGGGTGTCCTGGGTGTCACCAGTATGTTGCTGTGGGGTTGTTAAGGTATTCTGAATTGATGTTAGCAGCCGTGTGGTTGCTAGGGTGTTCTGGGTGTTGCCAGTATGTTGCTGTGGAATTGTTATGGTGTTCTAAATTGTTGTCAGCAGCTGTGTGGTTGCTAGGGTGTTCTGGGTGTTGCCAGTATGTTGCTGTGGGGTTGTTAAGGTGTTCTAAAAAGGTGACAGCAGCTGTGTGGTTGCAAGACTGTTTTGTATGGTTGCTATTGGGTTGCTTAAGTGTTCCAATTCAGTGTAACCAAGTTGCTATGCACTGCAGTATCCAAGTTATTTTTAGAGATTGTTAGCATGTCGATGTGTGGTTGCTAGGATGTTATGGGTGTTGCCAGGATGCTGTGATAAAGTTTTAAAGTGTTGTCTGAATTGATGTCAGCAGCTGTGTAGTTGACAATGTTCTTTATGGTTGCCATGGGGTTGCTAAGGTGTTTTAATTGGTTATTAACATGTTTCTAGGATGTTCCAGTGGATGCTAGGATGTTATGCAGCGGATACAATTTTCTGTTTGCCTAATAGCACTTAGCTGTGTCGTTGATAGAGTCTTCGGGGTGGTTGCCAGGAGATGCTATTGAGGTGTTCTGAATGGTTGTCAGCAACTGTGCATTTGATGTTATGTATGGTTACTATGGGGCTGCTAAGGTGTTCCAATTTGGTGTTTACTATCCAGATGCTGTGGTGTTCTGAGGGATTGTTAGCATGTTGCTGTGTGGTTGCTAGGTTGTGCTGGGTGTTGCCAGGATGTTGCTATGGGGTTGTTAATGTGTTCTGAATGGTTCAGAGTTTGGTTCAGCAGTTATACAGTTAATCTCTTTGTCTGGTTGCTATAGGATTATTAAGGGATTCTAACTGAACCAAACTCCTCCAAGTATCTAAGGTCGCTCGAATCCTGCTTCTATGGGATTTTTTTTTTTTTGCTTGTTTACCATAAAAACACTGTTAGTCCATTTATTTAGAAAAGTAAAATAATTACATATAGTGTAGTGAACTTAGCAACCAATACACAATAATCACAGCAGTTCGTCAATCAGTATATCCTAACTGACACACGCACAGGTGTGTTGAGTGTCTCTGTACTGTCATCTGCCATCAACTTTGATTTCCATGTGTCACACCGTCCCACCACGTGTCACTTCCTGTTATGCCATGCAGGGAGTGATAGAGGCAGTGCAGGCCGTCCTGTCACACCTCACCTCAGCAACAACAAACACACAAAGGAGACAAGAAAAGAAGATGCTTGGAGACAGAAGGAGTCACAAAGAGATGCGGGAAGACAGATGGAGACAGAGCGAGATGAGACATGCATGCATAAACAACAACTCTGTCACTTAAGAGATTAAACTGTATTAAGTGCTAATACAGTGTCACACCTCAGACATCTTATAAAATCATCTTTTAGTCAGTCAGGATGATGCAGAAATAGATATTTCAGCGAGTACCACTGTCTTTCAGGACATGTGCCTCGTACGTATTATAATGTAGTCACAATTCTCTGAGAGAGCCGTTTTAAAAGCTTTGACAGGCCATCAAAGCGTGATCTGAAGTCTAGAAAATAGACGATCATGAATCTTTTCACACCTTGTCAGTACGACTAGCCTCTACATCAGAAGGTAGAGGGTAAATCTTTCTTTTTCCCCCCACTGAGGGATCGGGCTGCTCACTTTGCACATGGAGATGGCTGACGGTGCGCTTGTTAAGAAAAGTGTCACCTTAAATCAATAGAAATTCATACTTTATGCTGGTTATAAGTAAAGCGGGTGTTTCATGGAATTTTTTATTTAATTTTTTTATTATTCATTTTGACTACATGATATGCTCAGGTAACTGCATATTTGATGTAATTTCTATAGTTAGCATGTTTTTATTCTAAAGATGCTATAATGTATTAAATACCCATTTAAAATGGGTAAAAAAAAGAAGGCATTAAAAAAGGTAATTGCACATTTTTAACTCGCATCAGAATTGTGAGATATAAAGTCTGAATTGCATGCTATAAAGCGACAGTTGTGTGTTATAAATCAGAACAACATTTCAAGATATAAACTTGCAATTGCAAGAAAAAGCCAGATTTTTCCCCCAGTGGCGGAAATATGCTTCCATAGGAAGCAGAACAAAATTCTAATGATATACATGTTTTTCTTTTTTTATGTTAAACATTCAGTTAGATATCCAATCCAATAATGCCCATTAATAGCTATTAACATTTATTAAAAAGTAATAAATTATTAATAAAAAATCGCTTAAAAAAGTTTTACAAATAATTTTAGAAATTATTATTCTAATAATATTTTGACAGCATTAAAATTATATATATTTTTTCTATATTTCATAGACATTTATTAGAAATGACGATGGATTAAATGTAAATGAGAATTTATCGTCTATTTAAATCTATTGTATAATGCATTATGGGAATGCCTGTAAAAATAATTTATCAGCTTCCTTATAATTTAGAAAGCTGAATAATAAATCTGTCTACCATTTGGAAAGTCTTTGTATCGGGTCCGCACCTATGATGCCTACCTAATGATGTCTATTTAGGCAGCACAATAGGTTTAGGAACAGTCATGGACTCTGCAATATAAGATTCCTCCCATTAATTAGCTGAACTGTCCCGACAAGACATCATGCTAAATAATATAGCCAATTATGAACTTCACCAAGCCTGAAGTGACAGTCAACTTTAAGTATGCAGATTGTGCGATGATTTCAAAGAAATCCAAACGTTCAGCATTACAGGACACATGAAAGAGGAGAAAGCTGCCGAAGGCCTGATTGCAAAAAGGTTACATCATCCAAACAAACCGAGACAAGTCGAGTCTACGCAGACAATTTGCTGCTGCATCAGTATTAGGTTAAGACAATGGGCCGTCTTCACTGCCGAACACCAGTTTCAGCAGTCTTGCACACTGTGCTTTGCTCTTGTGTTAAGGGAACAGTTTAAACGCTGTGGTTCACAACAGATGAAGCAGTAGGAAATTGTAGTATGCGGCATCATGCAGACAAAAGCACTGGAACAGGTACACGCCAACTGAACATAACACAGCTGCGGGTGCCTAATTAGGTGTCCTTACAACAAGTTTCGAGAAAAAAAAAAAGAACAAGTTAGCAAGAGATGGAAAAAAGCCAGTGAACTAACATTCGTCACTTTGGTTTTTCATAGTTTTGTTCCTGGAAAAGTAAAAGGCAAATCATTTCTGCAGTTGGTTAATTGCTATATAACAACCCTTTCAAACGAAACAAAACACACACAAACCTAAACAAAGCAAAACAAAGTAACGTAAAGGAAAACAAAGTTAAACAAAACAAAAAGCAAAACAAAACAAACCAGGAAAAAAAAAAACACAGACAAAACAAAACAATAAAAGCAAAAACTATCTGTTATTTGCCTTATAAAACAAAACAAGAAACGAAACAAAATAAATAAAAAACAACAAAGCTAAGCAAAATAATAACAAACAAATAAAGCCAAAGGCTGGTCTTGATGGTAACATCTGGTCAGAAGGACGAAAGGGAGGGAGGGATGAAAAGTGAAATAATTAAGTGTTAAAACACACTCCGCTCAAATTAATTATGTGTTCCTTGAGACGGTACAGAATGGTAAATATTTGAGTTGGTCAGAGTTTGACTGTGGTTAGATGACTGAAACTCTGGAAATTAAATAAGAAATGAGACCGGTATATTGCATAACCGATTCATTTAGTAAGAATTTCATTAACAAATGACTCAGACATTAACATAATGTGTTTTTATTAAGACCAAAATATCTGTTTCTCAAATAAATAAATCACAATATAAAAATGTAATAATTTTATGACCATTTAGACATTTTTATTTTTGAAAATTAATGATATACTATTTTATGTATTATAAAATATACAAACATCAGTTGATTATCAATCAAATTTATTTTATGTTAACACATACATGAAATATACAGATGGTCATGCATAGATAAAATTAGACATAATTTTGATATGTACAGTATTGTTCAAAATAATAGCAGTACAATGTGACTAACCAGAATAATCAAGGTTTTTAGTATATTTTTTATTGCTACGTGGCAAACAAGTTACCAGTAGGTTCAGTAGATTGTCAGAAAACAAACAAGACCCAGCATTCATGATATGCACGCTCTTAAGGCTGTGCAATTGGGCAATTAGTTGAAAGGGGTGTGTTCAAAAAAATAGCAGTGTCTACCTTTGACTGTACAAACTCAAAACTATTTTGTACAAACTTTTTTTTTCTGGGATTTAGCAATCCTGTGAATCACTAAACTAATATTTAGTTGTATGACTACAGTTTTTTTAAAACTGCTTGACATCTGTGTGGCATGGAGTCAACCAACTTGTGGCACCTCTCAGCTGTTATTCCACTCCATGATTCTTTAACAACATTCCACAATTCATTCACATTTCTTGGTTTTGCTTCAGAAACAGCATTTTTGATATCACCCCACAAGTTCTCAATTGGATTAAGGTCTGGAGATTGGGCTGGCCACTCCATAACATTAATTTTGTTGGTTTGGAACCAAGACTTTGCCCGTTTACTAGTGTGTTTTGGGTCATTGTCTTGTTGAAACAACCATTTCAAGGGCATGTCCTCTTCAGCATAGGGCAACATGACCTCTTCAAGTATTTTAACATATGCAAACTGATCCATGATCCCTGGTATGCGATAAATAGGCCCAACACCATAGTAGGAGAAACATGCCCATATCATGATGCTTGCACCTCCATGCTTCACTGTCTTCACTGTGTACTGTGGCTTGAATTCAGAGTTTGGGGGTCGTCTCACAAACTGCCTGTGGCCCTTGGACCCAAAAAGAACAATTTTACTCTCATCAGTCCACAAAATGTTCCTCCATTTCTCTTTAGGCCAGTTGATGTGTTCTTTGGCAAATTGTAACCTCTTCTGCACATGCCTTTTTTTTAAACAGAGGGACTTTGCGGGGGATTCTTGAAAATAGATTAGCTTCACACAGACGTCTTCTAACTGTCACAGTACTTACAGGTAACTCCAGACTGTCTTCGATCATCCTGGAGGTGATCATTGGCTGAGCCTTTGCCATTCTGGTTATTCTTCTATCCATTTTGATGGTTGTCTTCCGTTTTCTTCCACGTCTCTCTGGTTTTGCTCTCCATTTTAAGGCATTGGAGATCATTTTAGCTGAACAGCCTATCATTTTTTGCACCTCTTTATAGGTTTTCCCCTCTCTAATCAACTTTTTAATCAAAGTACGCTGTTCTTCTGAACAATGTCTTGAACGACCCATTTTCCTCAGCTTTCAAATGCATGTTCAACAAGTGTTGGCTTCATCCTTAAATAGGGCCACCTGATTCCACACCTTTT
>NW_020524904.1:0-66187 GCF_003368295.1 Carassius auratus | reverse complement strand
TATATATATATATATATATATATATATATATATATATATATATATATATATATATATATATATATATATATATATGTGTGTATTTTACGTTTTTGTAAAATGTCTGCATTTATTTGATTAAGAATACAGTAACATTGTGAGGAAGTATGTATGTGTGCTGTCAAATATCAGATGATTATGAGGCACATTTGGGGAATAAATCATTGGGAGATTTTAATAATTTACAAAGACACCAATAACTGAGCTTACATAATGCATAGGCAGATAGATGACAAGACCACAGCTTAATGAAATTCATGGTGCACACAAGCTTGCATTCTGCACACGCACGCACGCGCCACACACACATTCAGATGAAAACAGCAGACAGGTGAAGTATAAGTATATACAGTATAAGGAAGTGTGTTTGCATCTGTCAATTATAAAAGATTTCCCTGAGGATAATGATTATTTAACTAGCAAAGCAGCTCAAATTTAGCCCAGTGGGCGTCAAATGCCACAGTGCATGGCAGGAAGTGACTAATGCAAGCCTGACCAAGACCTGCTACTGGCTGACGAGGAAAAATCGTAACCCAGCAAGTATAAACACTCCAATAGAAATAAACAGTGGACACTGCTAACAGTGAATGTTTGTCTAAATGTCTTTACATTTATTGTTGTATATGGTGAATTTGCTACAAATTGGTGATTAATTTGTCAGTATGCAACTACTCTGGAAGGAATTTACCGTGCTTAAAAAAGTACAGTAGCCTAGCCTGCAGCACCTTATCCAATATAAAGCATCGCAAATCTCAACTGCTTGATTGTTTATATCAATGCAGCATGTAAATTATATTATCATCCAACTCTAATCTGCTAAATGTAAAAGCAATAAGATATTAGTATATTATTAACATTAACATCATAATTCATAATCTTGCCCCTTTCTAAAGTAAATTGTAGTGATAAAAAAAGGATGAACTGAGTGCCATTGTACAAAAATGGCTTGTGGTCAGTGCTATTATTGTTTAACTAAAAACTATAAAAAATTATTTTCATTAATTGAAATGAAGCTGAAATGAAATAAAAGTATTCGACGAAAAGCAACTGAAATTAGAAACATTATTTTGGAATCTAACTACATACCAACTACTATTGCAAACTAACTACAAACCACAAGTTTAGGTTAAAGTAATATTAATTCTTAAATGATTAAACTATTATTATTACATACTTAAATTATTAGCTAAATAATTAAAAGTAAATTATTAAAATGAAAATGAAAAATAAAAAATAAAAATAAAAGCTAATTTAAAATGAATACTAAAATAATATATGATTATTGCTAAATTAATTATGCTTATGGTTAGACAAATTTGGATAACAAGCAATAAATCTATCATTTTCTGATTTGTGGAGGAAGATTATAATCCAGCTAACATATCACACATTAGACTTCTCAAACCTGTTGGCCTGCAGGAAAACCATTCCAGTAGATGCCCAATTATCCTGGCAAACCAAGTAACTCGCATTTAAAGACAAACCCTAAAGAAAATTGAATAATTTGAAAGAAATAACAACATTTCTCAACCTTTCACCAACCTGAGAGTCTCTGCCATGCGTCTCAGATCTTCATTCTGCTGTTTCAGCCTTTCCAGCTTGGCCAGGATCTTGGAGAGCTCTCTGCTAGACCGTTCCGGATGCTCGCTGTCCTCACGAGGTGACCCCCGATGTAGAAAAGCAGCGTGCCCCAGGCCTAGCAGCACCAGCATAATCCAGCGCCACGAGCCCGTCCACGGACGCATGGCGCCTAGAGCTGCCCAGCGCACACTCTCCTTTCACAACAACCGAGTTTGAGGCATACTCAGCTCAGTGGAAGCGCTCCACCTCAGGGCTCCTCTAGAGCGGAAGGGGGACGTCAGGGGTCGCTGGGTCAAACTTGCGTGTGCACTTAGAGACTTGGAGGTTATATCATGGCAGTGGCCCCTCGCAGAGATTGGGCGGAGGGTTTTGAGATCCTTGGAGACTTCACTTAAGAGACTACACTTCAGAGAACCAACGGCTCTGATAAGTTCTTATTCCTCTAGGGACTGCAAGGGATTCTGCTCCTGTAAAAACACAGAAGCGTGTGTGATCAGTGAGATGATAGGACATGTTTGCGCTAGCTGTGAGAGATAAAGGCATAAGTGAGGTCTGAGATTATCTATTCGCTCTGCCTTTTCCTCCACTGAATATAAAACTGGATTGAGCTTAGCTGCTGACAACGCTCTAGTCATACAGCTGTTGCTGAGGATTATAGTGAGTGGTGAAAGTTAGTTGTCAAGTCAGCACAAAGTAAAAGTGCAAATAATGGATTCCTTAGAATTAATCAGTTACAAAAATGTGCAGGGAAGGACAAGAAAGGGAATAACAAGAATGATTTGAAAGAAAAGAGAGACCCCAGATCTGTTGAGAATACTATTCTTTGTAACACATTAATGTTTTCTGTTTCTTATGCCATCTTAAGAGAAGTTCCAAATCATACATGAATATACATAGAAGGGCAATAACAGTGACACAGGGAACAACTGTTCATCAATGTATCACTTTACAGGAAGTAGAAAAGAAAATTTCACCTTGAGTCATTGCACAACACCATTGCAAAGCAAACCAATTCTGACTTGTTAAAGTGTAATTTTTTTTGTACATAAATATAATAAAATATATAATAAACATACATGTATATACTGTAATGTTGGCTTTTGTCAAATGTTGACAACTTACATTTGTTAATAAAATAATATATTATGTATATAAATACACAAGTATGTATATGTTTACATTTACTGTATGTTGTCATTTATATTATGTTTGTATTAATGAACCTTATGGATTACATCAAGTCAAACTAAAACCATCTCTCCAAGTTTATTGAGCTTTCCAGTAGCTCAAAGAGTTGAGAGAGAAAAAAAAGGTAAATGTGCACCTTAAATGCCAAGTTAGACGTTTTGGATTAAAGCTTCCAAATGCATAAACGTGAACTTCCAAATAAATCTCCTGCAATGAATGAAATGTAATACTTCTTTTTTTTTTTCTTTTTTTTTTTGTGCATGCAAAATGAAAAGTATGTAATGAGGTCATGTGAAAATGTTGCATGTAACTGTTTGAAACGTTTGCATAATGCATTCAGTTTCACATCATTTACAGAAAAAGCAAGCAATATGTAAGTATACATAGCACTTTATGAGGAAACAGTGGTCTAGTATTCTATGTACATGGACCATATGTATACAGGGTAAGTCTGTTTTTGTGTGCATCCAGTGAAAATTTATCTCATCGCATTCAATTCAGTGCAAACTGGTTCACACACATACACACACACACACACACACACACACACTCGCTGTGATTCTAGTTTAACTTGTCAATGCTTGTACATTCATTTATCGACTTAAATGAGAAATAACTGTCAAAATGCACTTGTATCACAATCTCAAGTTAATACACACAGCACACCCGCGAGTAGCCACGTCGTATCTTAAAAGTGAACCATTTACAGAGCTGAAATAATGTGCCACTCACTGTGCATGTAAAATGAGGCTGACGGATGGGGACTATCTGACAGATTGGGGAAAGTGGGCACCGTTTATCCTTCATTATGAATGAGGGTGGAATATAGAGAGTCATTATGGATTTCAGCACAGAGCATATACAATGCATTATAGATTGCGGTGGTGTGTCAAGCCCGGTAATCAAAGGCTGCAGTGCGGGACTGAATCAATAGAGTGACCTTCTGTAGTGTCTCAGTACAGCAGACCGCCAGCTATTTATGCACATCACTACAGCAGTCAACAGGGTGCACACATGGGGCACTCTTCACAGAAACATACGATTTACCCACACTCTTGCTGGTTTACACTGAAGTCAGCTAATAAACTGATTAAAGATCTTCCTTGCACTATTATAATCTTCAAAACTGTTCAAAAACATCCCAGGTTACGTATGTGATCATGGGGAACGAGTTGCTGCTATGGCGTTCTCATAGCTCCACAGTAAAATCGAATAGGTAAATAGCAAATGGTTTTAATTGTGTCGCATCACACAGCATGGTTTGGACCTCGTAATGTAATGGTCATTTCTTTATTTAGTGTAATGGTCAGAAATAGTGTAGAAAAGGTTAAAAAAACTAACTGATTATTTTCAGTGTTATAAATCTTGATAAAAGATTCAAGCAAAATCTAAATTGCTATCAAAGTCTAGAATATGGCCCATCTCTATAAAACACTCTTTATTTGATGTGTGTAAAAGAGTAAACGTCATATAATTTCTCCGGGGAAGAAGTGCGCAATGCATGACGACATATCTCTTTACTACATTAAATAAAGTGCCTCTTCAGCAGGAAATTCTACTTATTTAAAATTAACTGAGGGGTGGAGCTGAGATTCCCAGTTTCATACACAAACTTATATCACAGAGAGGCAGTGTAAATACACCCTCAACATCCTCATTACAGAAATGTCACCACTGACTGCTATTAGTCTTAGTTTTAAATGAGAAATGGGGAGCAAATCATTAAAATACTGCTATAAAGCGAGCGGGACGATTTGGTGCTGAAAGAGAAATAATCTGTAAACTGCACCGTCCTGCATGAGTGCACCCCCCTTTATCCCGCTCCTACTGCTCATGAATAATTGAGGTCTGCAGAGTGACACAGTTGCGCACAGACAAGGACAGCAATAAATCCATAATTAATGCCTGCATTTATGAAAGCGTGCAGGGCTGAACAACAGCCTGCTCAGGTTAGGGTGGATTTCAGCAGGGTTTCACGTATCTTTCTCCCTCTTCTTGTTCCCAAAAAAGGATGAAAGACAAACTCAACTAGACTGAAATGTTGAGTGGCAAGGTTACAAAATCTATTAACAAAAACTATTATAGAACAAAAAAACAAAAAAAAACTAAGTGAGAAAACTAGTTTCCATAAAATGTTGCGATGTAACAGAAGTAGCTACAGATAATTTCTCCTATATTTTGACATAAATATATACAAGTCCAAAATCATTCACAATAACATGCATTTATCAAATATAATTGTATAGAATCTATATATTATTTATAGGATAATTCATAGGATTACAAAAAAGAGAGCATGCTGTAAATGCTTGACTTCCAACTATCATACAGTGATACATTCATAAAAATTTATCATTTTAATACTATATAACATAATAATATAGAACATTATTAGATATTATACATTATAGAATTATTTGATTATTTGTAAGTCATTTTTTCCACATGGCAAGAAATTAATTTACTTATTTGATATCAAATCAAGCACGGAATCCTATATTGATATATCAGACATTATTGCTTCAAAATGGTCATTATTCTATCCGTATTATCATTTTTACTCTCTCATGAACACAGTGGGTCTCTCGTTTGGATCAGACAGTTTTAATCACAATCCCATTGCAATGTTGTTACCGATACCCAGTCTTAATATCAGCTTGTTCTTGTTGACGTTGCAAAAAAACACAGCTAATCCATGCACTTGATATAGCTGAGCACTCATGCTACATTGACTTTCACCGTTAGGATTTTCATAACTCAGCTTTTCAATGTGACACGTAAGAGTTCAATGTACTTTCTACTAACTTTTTTTTTAAGGTGCTAGAAATGACACACTTTAAAAGGGCAATTTCACCTTCACTGTTTTCTTCCATTGTGACAAATTTCAACATTTCTGCTTTTTCAGTATATTCGTTAGAAGAAATAAAGTCATACAGGTTTGGAACAACATGAGAGTAAACAAATGATCACAGATTCTTCATATTTGGGTGAACAACTCTTTTAAAATGCGAAATAACAATCATTTGAAATAGTTATCGATTCAATGTTGTGATGATAGAGTATCACAACACACTACTGTATTGATATTTCCTTTTCTTTTGTTGGTTACTTCCTACTTCTTCACTAGAATTTTTTCTTTAAATGAGGTTTTATTGACATTTCTCAGTTAATCCAGCTTTAAATAGAGATGGTCCTTTTCTCCTGTTAAAGATTTTTTTTTCTTCTCTCTCTCACACACACACACACCACACACAGCAACGATAATAGACACCCTAATTTCCTTTCCCATACTGATGTGCATACTGTCAGCTCTTTTCTTTCCAGTAGAGATGCATTGTGGGTGCTCTACATATCTGTGGACCACTCCCACTGAATTTGCACTGCATTATGCAGCCTGACTTCTGTACAGATCCAGTGTCCTGTGAGAATCACTGACTAATTGTAAGCTCTCTATTCAGGTAGAGGATGAATGTTTTAATCACCGAGGAGGATGAAAAACACATGCATGTCATGTTCAGGTGTGGTCTGGATGCACATGGCACATGTTTTGTACAGCATTTAGCGCAGTACGAGCCAGAGGGCTTGAATGCGAGCAGGTTAAGCAGGCCATCACATGCAAAAAAACAAAAATACTAAATATGACAAACTGCTTTCATTCTTTTTGTGTTCATATTGGACTAAGGTTACAAGTGAAATGTAAGATACCAAGTCTTATATAGTGAGTTTAAAAGAACTGAACCACAAACCCAGGCCTTGATTTATCAATATTAGTCCCTGAGATTCAGCTCTAAAAATATGACACTTCATACATTTAAGAGCCACTCCAGGAATGATGCCATGGGATGGAACATTTTTCCCTTCTCAAAAATGTCTCTAAGGACATTTGGGCTTCTGCTTAGAACAACCTACAGAATTCATACAATTAAGGATTTTTCTACTATGACCTACACAGACAAGATGTACATTTATCCAATTTGCAATTTTTATTTATATGACCAAAAATCTGGTAGGAGCATTTAAAAATCGTAATAACCGGATGTACCTGTAAAATACCAAGCCTAGCTGTTGTTTTATGCTCTTCCACATTAGTTTCTGTTGACGTCTCATGGAGGCACTGAATTAACTTGGCCAGGTCAAATGCCACGCTTGCCCCTCTTACTGCAATGCAGGAAGCTGCGTTTATCTTGTTTGCATAGTGAAATCCTAATCAATGACATGAAAATGTGGGCTTAAATTTCTGTATCTTAAACTCTCAAATCCTATCCGGTCTTCTGTCTAAGCTGCAGGGCTGTGCACTTCTGTCAAAAATCTGTGCTGGAGTCAGATTCAGAAATTTGTGGAAAACTAAAAAGGCTAGAGATTTCTGGAATTCGAGGGAAATGGACAAAACATATTTCAACTGTAGTCTATCCGAAATGAATGGATACTGATGTTCAGTAGGGATCAGTATGAAACTTGTGCACAGAAATACTGAGATACATTTCTGAGATAATGACTGTTCACAGCAGTACTACGTTTCAAACATCATCTTGTATGAAAGACCGCAGTGACCGCGCATTATATTTCAGTCTTGCCCCATTGTTTTGAACTGAATATAAAAGTCTCAATGGGCATTTCTAAACTGAACATTAAAGATATTCTGGGAAATGTCTCAATGTTTTTGTCAGTGATAACCAAATAAGGCATGACATTGAGTAATTGGAGACAGAATTTTCATTATTGGGTGAACTATCCTTTTATGTACGCCATGATACATGTTGACTCAGGCCAATGGAAAGAAAAACAAAATAAAACACCCTTGGAATGTGATAAATAGCTAAATAAAGAAATGCTCTTTTATTTTGGGTGGATGAATAGAATGATAAAAAAAGGGAAAATGAATTCTTATGGTGTTGAAAGCACAGTAAACAACTACCATTTGACCTCAGCTGTGGCAGTCTTGTGTTGGAGTTCTCTATCCTCCAATAATCACACCCTGGCCCTCTTATTCCCGGCCCAAGTCCAAACTCACAACAGGAGCAGGTGGCCTGGAGGACAGGTCACAGAACTGGAACACCACTGGAAAGGCATTATGAGGTGCACCTGGTGTGTATTGTGCTTCATTATTGCTGATATAACTGCAGAACTAAGTCTCCTTTAAAGGGATAGTTCATCCAAAAAAGTAAATTACCCAGATTTTCTCACCTCAAGCTTTCCTAAGTGTACTATATTACTTTCTTCTGTCAAAAGAATACAACCGGAGTTATATAAACAAATGTCCTGGCTCTTCAAAGCTTTATAAATGGTGTAATTTTTTGGGTGAACTATTCCTTAAAGGTTGTTCAAGTTTCCCATTTTTCAGAGTCACACGATTCTTCAGAATGTTTTGCTTATGCTGATTTAGTTAGTTTATTTTTTTCAATGTTGAAACATTTGCTGCTCAGTATTTTTGTGGGACCGTAATACGGATTCTTTGATGAACAGAACAATTCAAAGAACTGCATTTATTTGAAACAGAAGTCTTATGTAGCATTATAAATATCTTAACTTTCACTTTTGATTGATTTATTGCATTGCTTTATATATATATATATATATATATATATATATATATATATATATATATATATATACATATATATATATATATATATATATATATATATATATATAAATAAGTAAAAATAAAAATAAATATTTAATATAATGTGGCGAAATAATAAATGTGGCTCTCAATAAAATGAGATGTGTAATCCTAATACTAACCTAATTTAAAAAACTAGGTTATGAGCAGTTTGTGGGAGGTTTAGAAATGTCTATAGTCTTAGATTGTGAAAGAAGTGTGAGAGTTCTACAATAAACTGCACTAAACTGAAATACTATGCTAGGGAGTACACAGCTCTCATTGTGTGTGTGTATGTGTGTGTGAGACAGGTGTGGCTTGCGGCGATCACAGATCATCAGAGAAAATGTCACACCTGCTCGGAAAGAACAGACACATTCTCGGAGGGACCTGTGCATGTGTGTATATAATAATAATAATAATTAAAAAAAAATAATTATGCAAAACGGTGAGCCTGTTCAAACAGGGGTGGGGGTGGGAGGGCAATTAGAAGGGAAAAGCTTTGGTTTGTCTCTTTCATCAGTTTTATATTCAATAAGTGTCACATTAGGCAGGCAACACCTGTTAAGGCAATCTGGTGTTCCCTCTCTAGGTGTATTAGCTTGTGTATGTATTTGTAGCTGTGTGAACCAGAATGAATACTTGAGCTATTGTATAAAAATATAAAGTATTTTAATCCATTATCTGCCATAGATGTGCATAAGCCCTTCTACAATACTATAAAAATGATACAATGCACTATATTACTCTCATTGTTTCTCTCTCTCACACACACACACACTTAAAATATATAAATTCAAAATACAGCATAAAATTTCATAACCTCCAAATCACACAGGCAATAAGCATAAAATGTGTGTGTGTCTGCTTGAGAAAGGCCTTCAAATACAAGAAGCCCCCAATTGGAAACTGAAATGAAGCTTAAGCAACCCACCAGTTTCATTAAAAATCTTACTCAACCTTAAGGCAGGCAGATCTCGGACAGATATGATGTAAGATATGTAGGAGTAAATAAAACTACATTTTAACTTTTTCAAAATAAATAAATAAAATAAGAGCGGATGGCTGCTAGGCCATTGCTTGGGAGTTCAGAGTGGTTTTGAGAACAATGGCCGGTGGCTGCTTAGGTGTTCTAGTTGGTCTCTAGACTGCCAAAAATAATTGTTCTAAATGGTAAATAACACAAAGATTACTGGAGTATGTTTTACAAGAAAATACAGTAAAATTTCGTTTAGGGACCAATCAATTCTCACTAACAACTAGTTGCTTATTAGCATGAATATTACTAGCATATTTGCTGTTTATTAGTACTTTTAAAGTGTATATTAATGCACTATTTAGATCCCTTAATCCTACCTAACTATTAATAAAGCAACAAATTAAGATTTATTAAGGCAAAAGTATTAAAAGTTAATATTTCATAGAAGGCATCACTCCTTAAACAAGTGTGACTGAAAATACCATTTTTAATTACACGCTGTTTCTTAGTAACTGTTGTGAAATTTACTAACAATTTCTGAGTGAAAATTATTGCGGTTTTACACACTGTGTACAGTTGAAGATTGTAGACCTTCCATTGACAATGAGTCCCTATTCAGGCTTATGGGTTCAAAAAAACCTGTAACCCCAAATATGAGCAATATTAATAATACTTGCCTCAGTAATGGGCCATAACCACTTCTGATCTTGTACTGTATGACTACTCAGTCCTTTCCATTTTAATTGTACAATGTGCATCTGTATGAGTCAAAAGATCTCCAGCAAGAGAGCAGCTAGAAAAAGAGATGCTGAATGATCTCAGCACATTAGAGTGCTGAGTCGAGAGCTATAATAGACTCTTGGCGAGCTGCAAGTGCGACTGGGGATGTGTGCCTGAGGTTGGGTATAAATTTGATTTAACTTCTTATGAGAGTGGAAAGGTTGAGTGCACCTGTGGGTGTGTGTTTAATGGTAAAGGTATAGTGGCTATCAAGAGCGAGCGAAGATAAATCTATATGCATCACGGTGGCAGTGGATGAACATTGGATGGATGTTTAGTGAGAACATATTATTGCTCGGGCCATGAGGTAAGTACAGAGCTATATTTTGTCTTAATGGAAAAGGCACTAGAAGTCGAGCAGCAATGCGGCAGTGCCTGGAAGGTTGTCAGATGTATTTAGTGTTAGGATAGTTGATAAAATAGGCCTTGATTCAGCTCTGATCTGCTCTTTTTATGAGCCTGTACAATAGATGACCTTTGCTCTGGCACGTGCGCTAGAAATGCATGCGAGAATATGAAAGAAAGAGAAAAAGAATTGGAGCCCAAAGGAAAAATTAGCTTGTCATTCTGGCCTTAGGATATTAGTGAAGAAATGGCAATATGTGCTGGTCTATATAAAGGAATACGGTTGTACACCGAGCAAACAAATAGATGCATTTAAAGTAAATCTAAGATATTTTCACAAAGATCCGCTGCACTCTTGCAATCATGTACTGCATAGATACAGTGCAAGCTATAAATTTAATGTCATACAAGTTATAAAATGTTACTGGGGTCACAGGTGTGAGAGGCAGGGAGATGTGGGAAGTGTTTAGAGACTTCTGGCTACGCAAAATCTGAGCATGTTACCTCAGCCAAAACTGACCGTCTCACAGTGTTTTTGAAATGGTGATTACATCCCTTCACTGTGGAATGAAAGAAAGGAAAGGAAAGGGACAATTTAAACAATTAAAAAGGATAGTATTTAGAGGGAGAGAAATAACATTTTCAAAGCCTGCGAAAAGATAATGGACACTTTCCACAAATAGGGTAAAAAAAAAAAAAAAACTATTACAATTTAATGCTTCGTTTCATTCTTAACCTTTAGAGAATGTTAACTGTCAATATCAAAACGTCAAAATAAAATATATACCACTGTTTAAGGTTTGGTGTCAGTGAGATTCATATAGAATACTTTTATTTAGCGAGGGGCACATTAAGCGATCAAAAGCCAGACAGTAATGGTTGTAATGTTACAAAAGATTTGAAACTTTATTTTCCTCAAAGAATCCTGATTTTGCTATCTTCAAAAACATTTCCAAAACTGATATCAATAAGAAATGTTCCTTGAGCACCAAATCAAGAAAATACAGAACATAGAATGATTTCTGAAGGATCATGTGACACTGAAAACTGGAGTAATGGCTTCTGGAAATTAAGCTATGCCATCACAGACATTTTTACTATATTTTTAGACTTATAGCCTTGGTGATAACAAGTGACTTCTTTCAAAAGCTAAAAAAAAAATCATCCCCAAACCTTTGAACAGATGTGTACAAACAATAATATATATATATATATATATATATATATATATATATATATATATATAACATTTAGTTATATATTAGTTAAGGATCAAATAATCAAATTTATCAAATCTATAACAATTATGAAAAAGCTAACAAGGTTGCAAATTCAACCAAAATTCAACATTGAATACCTACAACTAGTTTGCACGATAATTATCACATAATTATCACGATAGACATGAGTATGGACATTTGAACTAGCTAATTTTTCAAGCTAGGTTAATTTTTTTGTGTTACATAACAAATACAGTAGCTTATATTTGTGGCTGTGAAAGAGATGTTATAGCATTTGCTTTAGTGCAGAAGACACAGTGAGTTGTTTCTGGGGGTTGTTTAAAACCAGGCTCAGTGTCTCCTCCTGGGCTTGCGACTTGCGTGGAGTATTGATCTGCTTAGTATTGCTTGGTTAATGAGCAGCTCTGTTGATTCCACGAGTCGCTCTCGATAGAAAGGGCTAATCAGTTTGCAACTGCCTCCAAGGGATGAAAGAGCATGAGGAAAGCCTATGAGTGTGTGAGCGGACGTGTTAGAACTCAGCCTGTCATTACACTCACCACCTCTGGCTACAATGAGTGCACTGACGTGAGAGCAATCATGCTAAAGTCTCAGCCTGTTGTTTCATGGGTGGAGAATAAATCATTGAATCAGTGGAACATATGTCTCACCTGAGATCTCTCCTGCCTGCTATTGTTTCGTTTTGGCATTTCTCTGTCTTGCTTGTCGGTGCTGATTCTCCGCTTCAATGGAAACGTCATGTTTGTCTAGACTGATCCGGCAGACTTCAACAATCCTAATAGCTCGTCTAACCTCTCTTTCCGCCTTTGTCATCATTTGACAAACTGAGAAGAACAAGAAGGAATTGTTCCACCAAAAATAAAAATTGTGCCATCATTTACTCACCACATCTTTCGAAACTCGAACAGGTTGCAGTATGACCACTTTTCTGATGCTTTTATAGTGCTTTTTGTCTTTTTTTCAGCTGATCCCCTTCCATTTTCAGCTCAGAGACTGTTAAATTTGTCATTTGGTGCTTCATGAAAGAAAGTCATACAACAGCACGTGTCTTTTTAGTTAAGGACTAATGGTCAACCAGTATTGGTTTCTAATGGCTCATTTGTTGTAAATATGAAGAATTAATTTGAAACATCAATTGGATGCATTTTTTTTTACTTTTATTTTTTTTTAGAATATATAAACAGTAGTTTTATGAAATGTTACTGAAATGTACATTTTTCTATATGTATTTATTTAATGGCAGCCATTACTCTAGTTTTCAGACACTTGAATCCAATTCAATCTAATATGCTAATTATTAATGTTAAAAACAATATATATATTTAACTAATTTAACTTTAAATTTAACTAAGGAATCTTCTTCTTTCAGGGGTTTGTTGCAGCTGGTTCCATCCCCCCTGTAATTCATGGCAGCCACTTCCAGAGTTTGAGCTGACCATCTTAAAGACACAATAGAGACAGAGCCAAGGATCTCTGGCTGATTCTGGCACCTCATCCTCCTTCTTTACAACCACAATGGAGGCTCTTGCTGCATCCAAAGGCTCTTTTAGAAGCAGCACTGCCTCCTCTGACATGTCAAAACAATGGAGATCTCTAACAGTGGCCAACAGGGCCATCGCCTGACAGAAAAAAAAAAAAAAAAAAAAGGAGATGGGTGACCTCCCTCCAAACATCTAATCTTAGAGCCTCAATGAAAGCAGCCGACGTTTTGTTCAATGCTTGCTTTCTCGAAAGCTGACAGTGCTAGCTGTGAATGGATGAAGCTGGGGGTGGACCAGCAGAAGTCTTGCAGAGTCTGGACCAGCTCCCAACTCGTGCTGCAGAGAAGCTGATCGGTCTTCATTACTCTATTAACATCCTGGAGAGAGACCGACTACAGTACACACAACACAAACACACATAAACACACAAGCTCCAGTGCCAACACAAAGGTCATAGCTTCTAAATGAATAAATCCTCAGAAGTGTATTTGTATGTTTAATGATACGAAGTATGTGACAGTGTGCAAGAATGTCAACATCACAGATTCTTCTGTGTGATGCGGGTCAACACACGTCCCGTTCCTCCACTGCACCGTTAGGACAGCCGTCAGCTCATGCGGGCTCCCATGAAAAATTGTTTGCTGTGGCAGCAGCTTCAAAACAAATATACAGTACAGGAAACACAGTAAAGGCATTTCCGTGAGACTGCACCTTTTTCTGGGACTTCGTCAAGTTTTAAAGCAGTCATATGATGTTGCTAAAAAGTGTATTTGGTGTAAAGAAATGTTTATGCGATTTAAGAAAAAAAAACTAAAAACATTATTTTCCAACATACTGTACATTATTGTTTCTCCTCTATGCCCCGCCTTTCTGAAACACGTCAATTTTTACAAAGCTCATCGTTCTGAAAAGCGTCTGATTGGCCAGATATCCAGTGCATTGTTATTGGCCGAATGCCTCAAGTGAGTGACAGAAATGTAACGCCCCTTACTATACTGTGATGCTGTCTCCCGGTGTTCTAACGAATAATGCTACCTGTCAGATTATGCTACCAACACTGTATTTATCCTACTGTAAGGGTAGACTTAGGGTTGGTGTAGGGCAGCAGTTCTCAATTCCAGTCCTCGCGACCCCCTGCTTTGCACATTTTGTATGTTTTTCTTATCGCTTCAGACATTTGTTCTATTCGAACGTAAGTGCCCTGCGAAGTGGACATCACAGGATATTCTGCCATGATTCCAGTTCAAACCGAACATATATGTTCCATTCAAAGTGCATATAAGTGTGCGAGACGTGAATTGAAATTTTATTTACAGAGGTAAATGATGTAACACTTGTCCGTGTGTGAAGAAGCTGCGCAGCTCAAATCCATGAATGAAGGTTTAGAAGTGAAGTAAACTTCAACAGATTTCCCCTGCTCAGGGAGTAGGGAGCAATGAACACTGGGTAGGGACCATGTCAATGGGGACACAGTTCATTCACGGAGCTCACATTTAACGAGCTGATTATCTGAAGCAGGTGTGTTAACAAAGAGAGACAAGAAAAATATGGAATGCTGGGGGGCACAAGGACTGGAACTGAGAACCGCTGAAGTGTACGTTAATAAAGGAATTTGCTTCCGATATATGCTACCATTTTTTTAATGGGAAGTAGCAAAATCTGACAAGGTAGCACAAATCATCAGAACATCAGCGCAATGAGACAAAACAAATGAAACCCATTACAAATTAGGCATTTGTTGTATCCACTACACTGTTGTATTACACTGTCTTTTTATGCATTGCGTAGCGTTGCATCGCACCACATGAACATAAATCCCTTATGAATTTGTGCATTTGTGATCAAAGAAATGACAAACAACAAGCACTACTCTCTACACTGTTCAAAACTTCCGTTTTTATCATCAGTGGCAAATCCGTTGGATTTGAAAACGTACTTACGGTCTGTGAGTACTGTGTTGTAAATACATCTTAACCACTGATTTCTAGTCGTGTCCTCTTTTGGAAGGCCAAACAAAGTAGCTTCGCTTTCACAACGAAACACAGCTTCTCCACAACATGGCAGTGACAGCAACAGCAAGAATTAAAGTTACGCCTTCTTTCTTTGCGTGAACATTTGGGCGGCGTTATGCAAATTTTTTTTGTAAGGAAAAAGTCAGCATGAAATTTAAATTTCTATTTTCTAAATGAATTGTATTGATCTTACTGTGAATGAATCCATCCATGTTTTTTTATAAACTCAATCTTCCTGTGAAATGTTCTGCTGATGTATACCGGACCTCTCCAATCATTAACTTTCCATAACTCCACCCCTTTCCTACAACTGATTGCAAAGCTTGTCAGACATAAATTCAGATAAAAAATATGGTGTTGCACAGTAAAAATATTGCCAGGGCCAGCAGAAAATAAAATAAAAAACACATAGTATTGAACTTTGGTGTTTTTCTCTTTTCAGTGCTCTATTGAGATAATACGCCAGGAAATAGCATCTGCGATGATATAAGTATTTTCTAGTAAGCTCACAGTACACAGTAATGTCAGCCTCCATGAAAAGCCCTATCAACCTTGCCATATAGATAAGAGTGTGTGAGTGCTCTAGATAGAGATGGCATGAGCTGACTTTATTGGCATTTAGTGAAGGAAGCTCCTATAAGCACCATCAAGCAAACAAGCCCCTCAGCCAACATTTCCTGAAGAACACTAACAGTTGTTGCTAAGCAACTTTAGCATTTGCAGCAGGGCCAATCCTGATAAAATACACAGGCACACACACACACTCACACGAGTAATTCCAGTGGATCACTAAAACGTGCAAATAAAACATCTGAAAAACAAATTCAGTCTCACTACTACTACTTTTTGTGCACAAGTTGATGTCTACAATCCGCTCAAAGTGTACTAACATTAATTGAGTAACTAATTCAAATTGATAACTTGTGAATTTGAGACTGATTCATGAATCTGATTCATGATTCATTTAAATATCCAGCACATAAAAGTCGTTTTGTAAATCAGGTCACGTGTTAGCCATAGACTAGCCATGCTAACACTGTATGCCAACACAACAAGTGCAATGGGGAATTGATTTTAAATGACTAAGCTATGAATGTGTAATTTTTGACTCATTTACAATCATATTAGTAACTCACTGTAACATTATTACAGTGGTGTTTCGTCCATATAAGCATACCCAGGCAATATGAGAAACTAAGTTTGTGGGTTAATAAATATAAATATAATTATAAGCTGATCCCTTGTCATTTGAGATGTAACTTAAAGCTTAATAAAGGGTTGGGAATAAGTATGTCAAATAATCTTTTGACAAACAATGGTACTTTTCAGTATGTGGCAATATTATTATTATTTTTTTTCTTAATGAAAGCCTCCAGGCGAGTGGATTCACAGCAGCTTGTGCTTCCACTCTTTTGCTATGACTTGTAAGGATTATAACGCAGTCTCATTGGTTTGCTGGCATGCAGCTGAATTCATGAGCAAGGTACAGCTGCCTGCGAAGCGAAGTAAAATACAACAAAATTTGACTCGTGTTAGGTTCAGAGTTGGGATTTAACATATAGCATCACCTAAAAGCCATTGTGTCAATGCATATCACCAGGAGACTGAAACCAACATGTGTGCTTATGACTGCTTATATACTGAATGCACTTTCTTTTTATAAACTAGAGAAGTGACACATAAAGGAAGTCTGACTGCTGTCTCGTTGTAGTTTATATATCAGAAATTTTTATCAGCAGTGCCCTTTCCGATTATATAAAAATGTACCGTATTTTCCGGACTATAAATCACACTTTTTTTCATAGTTTGGCTGGTCCTGCGACTTATAGTCGACTTATTTATTAAAATTAATTTGACATGAACCAAGAAAACATTACCGTCTACAGTCGCTAGAGGGCGCCTTATGTTGCTCCTGTAGTCTACACTGAAAACATAAGAGTGCCCTCTCGCGGCTGTAGATGGTAATGTTTTCTCTTGGTTCTTGGTTCTAAATAAATGCGACTTATAGTCCAGTGCGACTTATATATGTTTTTTTTTTTCTTTAACATGACGTATTTTTGGACTGATGCGACTAATACTCAGGTGCGACTTGTAGTCAGAAAAATACGGTAATGCTCAAAAAGACAGGGAGTGACTTGCAAGATCTTAAATGCTAGTTTCAGATTGTTTTTTTTACAGCAGTCTTATCTTACACAATGCTCTACAAAATTACATTCCTGTAACTCTCTGTTTTTCAATTATTCACAGATAAATTGAAACAGTTCATATTAAACACTAAGGCCATGTGTCCACCAAAGTGTTCTTAGCCCAGCTGAAAATGCCTAGCTGTGAGATCTTGAGAGTGTTTCTGTGGCACTGTGTTTTTTTTTCAGTTGATATATTTGGTTGCTATGAAAACTGAATATTGGCAGAAGTAAGCCGCTCCCATTGAAAAAATACAAAAACCAGTAAATCGAGTACCACAAACCTTAGTAAATCATGTTGCGTGATTCATTTAAATACTCTCCTCTCATAAATTCTGCGATTGAAAGGGACACTCCTACAAATGCATATGCAAAAATGTCAGTCTCAAAAAACGCCTGTGTCCACACCTTTCACTGAGGATCTTTAGTAAATCCTGAAAGTAGTTTTTAACACCAAGCTGTTAGTAAATCTGACCCTAATCTTTTGATTTGTGTAATTATGAGACCTAAGACACCTGCACAAAATAAAAACAAAAGAGATAGGCTAATTTTATGTGTATGTATAGGCTTGGCATTTCTGTATATCTGTGCTGTCTGAAACATGTCTATTGTGTGTGCTTTGATTGTTTTGTGAGAACAGCATGAGTAACAAACTGTGCTCTCTCTTATGTTTCTTCTTATTGTGGTTTAAAATTGCTTGCAAATCACATGTGTGCCGAAACGGTAGAGTCTCAACCGTACATAGTAGGCTACGGATCAACTGCGATCCGTTTAACTTCTAACATATGACAGATCAGAGCAATCTTTCATTTACTTATTTAAAGGGGGGGTGAAATGCTATTTCATGCATACTGAGTTTTTTACACTGTTAAAGAGTTGGATTCCCATGCTAAACATGGACTTAAGGGTGTACTCACACTAGGCACGGTTGCCATGAACCGGGCCCGAGTACGATTGTCCCCCCTCCCCACTCCCCCTCTGGCCTGCACTCACATATAGGGTTTCAGCATTCGTGCCGGAGCACGCTTACGTCATTATGGTGCGACGGTTTCGGGATAAACAGGAAGAGCGGCGCTCTCTGAACACAATGGAGTGCATCGCTCTGTTTTCTTTGTGGATAATTTTGTGTTGTTTGGTCCACAGCCTGTTGTTAAACAGATGTGTCGCCTTAGTGGGGCGAAAATTTTCACGTAGTAATCGTGCTGCTCGTATGAGGATGTTTGCAAGGTACCAGCTGAAGTGCAGCAAGGACTTTGCAGTTTTTAGTTTTTATGCATTTTGCACCTCTGCCGTAGACCAAATCGACCCATTCCCTGCCATGTTGGTTTTGGAGCGTCGCAAAACCGTGATGCAAAGCGTCCTTTTCCGTGCTCCGGCACGGTTAGCGCTCACACTGCATGCGAACCGCACCCGAGTCCAACTGAACCGTGCCCTGGCCCACCTCTTCCAAGCGGGCCAGGGCCGGCCAATCGAGCCACGCCCGGGCACGATTCGGAGCACTCACACTAGTCAAACGAACCGCGCTTTGGTGGTCAAACGCACTCGGGCACGGTTCAAACTGGCAGTGTGAGTACACCCTAAGTTTCAAAAATTAAGTTTGTCACAAGTTTCGGAAAGTTTTTTTCGAGTATGGCTCAGTGTGACGTTAGATGGAGCAGAATTTCCTTATATGGGTCTTAAGGGCACTTCTGCCGGAAGAGCGCGCGCTCCCATATAGCAGAGCACTGAGAGGCTGAGCACAGACATTCATTCACTGATCAGAGCGTCGCGAAGTCACAAAAGAAGTGTGTTTTTGGTTGCCAGGGCAAGACAACCCTGCACAGATCACCAAAGAAAAAACAGCATTAAGGGACCAGTGGATGGAGTTTATTTTTACAGAGCATCAACGGAGTTGTGCAAGTGTTTGTGTTTGTTCCCTGCATTTCGAAGATGCTTGTTTTACAAACAAGGCCCAGTTTGATGAGGGATTTGCGTATCGTTTATTTCTTAAGGATGATGCAATCCCAACGAAAAAGGGTCACGATTGTGTGTTGGAACCACAGGCGGTGAGTAAAACTGCTTAAAATTAAGATTCTGGATCATAAATAAACGGCTGAATCTGACTGTTAGCCATGGTTTGTTTCTCACGGTAATGTCACAGCTTTCAAACGCTCTCAACACAAAAGCCTACTGGTGCTCGTGATTCTTTAGCTCCGCCCACACGTCAAGCCTCCAGGCGCTCGTGTTTTTCCGGGAAAAATCGGTACAGACTATCTTTCTCTTATGAATATAATAAAACTAAAGACATTTTGGAGTTATGAAGGATGCAGTACTACTCTATAGGTACTCAAGATTAACAGGATATTGAGTGAAAACGAGCATTTCACCCCTCCTTTAATGTGAAATTGTCAAATTACTACAACATATCAATCGTTTGCATGAAAATACAGAATAATTAGAACAATCATTAACATAAATAAATAACAGTGTCATATCTATACACATTTTCCCCAGAATGTTCTTGCGAACAGGTAGCAAATCTTCCACGGCCTGGTAGTGGGTCGCGACCTGGTGGTTCGGGACCTCTGGTCTAATGCATTTAACAGGTTGCGCCATTTCTAGTAACTTTGCTATGCTCTTAATTGAGAGTCTATAAGAACATTAAAGTGAAACCCAGGTGTTTCTAGAGTCAAAAACCCTGAGCTTTGTGGCATCTGTCATCATTTCATACACTGAGAATATGGAGAGCCATATTTTTTGTGTCTATTTTTAGGAAGGGCCTAATAGTGAAACTCCCGAGCTATGAGATGTGACACATTTGCCCCCTGACTGTGTCGTCTGATGGA
Source organism: Carassius auratus (assembly GCF_003368295.1). Lineage (NCBI taxonomy): Eukaryota > Metazoa > Chordata > Actinopteri > Cypriniformes > Cyprinidae > Carassius > Carassius auratus. Next base: position 45,931 of record NW_020524904.1, on the reverse strand, counting down.
GGGAAGACTGAAAAAGAGATAGAAAGAGTGAGGGAGAGAAGAGAAGAGTGTTCTGAGAAGGTTTAAGGGGAGTGAGGCTGAGAGGCTGTTGACATGCTCTAGTTGGCCTGTTGAAAGATGGTTGAGACATGTTTAAGAGGGTAGATGAGGTGGGTTTGTGCTGGGATTCTCCTTCACTGAGCAGTAGCTCTGAGCCTGGACACACAGAAGTGGTAACTGGGCTGACTCACATGCAGGAAAATGCTTATTCACCCAGAGAGGAATATTAACAATGTCACAGCCTCATCTCAATGCTGTCAGACCTGTTGCGAGTGCTCAGAAGCATGCAGCATAAACAGAAAACTGTAAAAATAATTAATCAGATGCATAGATATGCACACATATGGGAGGCACACATGCATCCACCCTAAAATAATTCTGAATCTGAATGTACTGAATACTAAGGGTGTGGCATTACATTCATATAATGCAATAGTCTCTGTTTAAATAGTCTATGCAATAGTCTCTGTCTCCTTTAGCACTCCCAGTATTTACAATGCTCAACAATGTATGTGATGTTTTTTTTTTTTTTTTTTTTTTTTTTTGCTGATTAAAATGAATGATTCATTGTATTGACTTTTCTATGTACACAAACAGCCTCTCAATACTTCTATCAAATATTGTTCACAAATCAGTCTAAATCTGTGTTAGTGAGCACTTCTCCTTTGCCTTGATAATCCATCCACCTCACAGGTGTGGCACATCAAGATGCTGATTAGACAGCATTATTATTGCACAGGTGTGCCTTAGGCTGGCCACAATAAAAGGCCACTCTAAAATTATCACACAGCACAATGTCACAGATGTTTTGAGGGAGCGTGCAATTGGCATGGTAACAGCAGGAATGTTCTCGACCATAAGCCGTCTCCAACGGCATTTCAGAGAATTCGGCAGTACATCCAACCGGCCTCACAACCACAAATCACATATAACCACAATAGCCTAGGACCTCTACATCCAGCATCTTCACCTCCAAGATTGTCTGAGACCAGCCAGCCGGAGAGCTGCTGCAACTATTGGTTTACATAACCAAAGAATTTAAGCACAAACTGTCAGAAACCGTCTCAGGGATGCTCATCTGCATGCTCGTCATACTCGTCAGGGTCTCGACTTGACTGCAGTTCATCATTGTAACCAACTTGAGTGGAAAAAATGCTCACATTCGATGGCGTCTGGAACTTTGGAGAGGTTTTCTCTTCACGGATAAATCACGGTTTTCACTGTACAGGGCAGAGTGTTCAGTATGGCGTTCTGTGGGTGAGCAGTTTGCTGATGTCAATGTTGTGGATCAAGTGGCCCATGGTGGCGGTGGGGTAATGGTATGGGCAGGCATATATTATAACAATGAACACAGGTGCATTTTATTGATGGCATTTTGAATGCACAGAGATATGGTGACGAGATCCTGAGGCCCATTGTTGTGCCATTCATCCATGACCATCACTTCATGTTGAAGCATGATAATGTACCGCCCCATGTTGCAAGGATCTGTACACAATTCCAGGAAGCTGAAAACATCCCAGTTCTTGCATGGCCAGCATAGGACATGTCTCCCATTGAGCAAGTTGGGATGCTCTGGATCGGTGTATACGACAGCATGTTCCAGTTTCTGCCAAAATCCAAAAACTTCGCACAGCCATTGAAGAGGAGTGGACCAACGTTCCACAGGCCACAATCAACAACCTGATCAACTCGATGTGAAGGAGATGTGTCGGACTGCGTGTGGCAAATTGTGGTCACACCAGATACTGACTGGTTTTTGTATCTTTGAGTTCAGCTCATGAAAAATGGGGGCAAAAACAAAACTGTTGCATTTATAATTTTGTTCAGTGTCTATTTTACAAATAACAATTTTATGGTTATGATTGTATAATCAGTATAATAGTTAATATAATACAAACACTTTCCATTTTTATCACAAAATAAGGCAGAAACTATATTTTATAGCTTCTGTGCTGTAATTAATGCTATGTCAATTACAACTATATCATTCATATTAAAGACTTGAAAAACACACATAAACCATATATTGTCGCAATCGTTTATTGTCTTCACGTTTCATCAGTTAAGATTTATGTATGTTATTCAGCTTAGCTACAGCGATGCCTTTGTCCACAGGGATTTCCTGGTGTCAAAAGTTACTTCTATCATTCGATCCCGTTTTGGACTTTCTGTACGAGAGCACCCTCCAGCTTCAAATATGAATGATACATACAGCGCATGAGAGTGTTCAGCGCTCCGTGATGTTCACATCGTTTTGGATAAGAATATAATGTATCCATAATGATGTGACTATATTGTGTCTTTTCATTTATATCTAGATGTATTCACATTGGCCCTTGATAACCTCTACGTGAACACACTTGCCTAAGTAAAAGTGCATGGGAAGAGTTTAGGTTTTATTAAAAGTCGGGGGGCAACTCCCCTGCGTACTGTACAGCCATGCTACAGGGAGCAACTGCAGAGGGATAAAAGAGCCGCGGGTTGCCGTTCCCTGGTTTAGACCAATGGTTTACTTTACTGACTTAGAGACCACCTTGTCCAGACTCTCAGCCAACCAAGTACCAATGCTTATAAAGCAGATAATATTCCACATTTATAAACTGGACATACTATATATAAAATAATTTTTGGTCTTTTTATATATTTTTTCTTTTTTATATTTTTATATGTTTTATATCTATCCACAGACCCCCTGAAGGTCCTCCATGGACCTACAGGGCTTAAAAAACCCTAACTTTGGATCCCTAAATTTATGTTTTACTTCTCTGAGGCACTGCTGTGGACATCAAAGAAGTGAGCCACATGAGATAGAGTGGACTAAAACTTATCCAGCAGATTCACTCGCTCACATTGACATGTAATGGGTTGTCCTATTCAGCCCAGTTTCAATCGCAATCCAATTATTATATTGTGATACTATATTGAATTATTAAATGTGTATTGCTGTGCAACAGTATGAAATAGCCATAAAATGCACAATTGTTTATCACAGCTAAACAGTACATTTTGCAGACCCACACATGCAGCAGAAACAGCTTACCAGAGTGTGTGTCCTATAAATGCAAGGACGATTCCCTCCCCCTGTAACATAAGAAAAAATATTCATATCACTGACACAAAGTAAATATTCTCCTCTCTCTCTTTTTTTTTTTTTAAGTCAGCAAGAAAGTGCAGACAGGTGTAATTTGTCTTCTCCTCAAGGGTATTCATGAAAAGAACTGGAAGGCGCGTGCAAGTGTCAACTGTAAAACTTTTGCACTGAAGTATTGTATGTGAGAGAGATGGCGTTCTGAGAGCCAGAATCATCTGTTGTTCCTTTCACTGATGCTGATGTGGTCTGCTCATACCAGCCACAACTACGCTCCCCTGCTGCCGTGGTAACAGAGCTCAGGATGAATGGCAGCATCAGTTGTAATAGAAAAACATAAGGCTCAAGTCCAAGAATGATGTATACATACACACACTAGTGGTTGCACCGACTAATCGACTAGTCGACTTCAATGCTCTGCCATGCCGCTTAAAGCTTGGCGTCGTCTAGTAGCCGGTAGGTTAATTCGATTAATTGAAACTAGGGCTTTGCAATTAATCGAAATCGAATCGAAATCGCGATTTGAGACGTTGTGATTTGCTAATCGCAAAAGCCTGCGATGTGGACGCGATATTACTCTGTCCCAGAGCATATGCATAACTGTCAGCCTTGAGTGACAGACTTACTTACCAACAGAGTGAGCGCACCTCCGTTCTCCCCAATCAGCACTACTCTAATCAATGTGTAAATGAATAAAAAAAAAAAAAAAACAAAAAAAAAAAACGGAAAGCAAGAGAGAGACAGAGTGGTATTATGGCGTCTACAGTGTGAGATCAATAGTTAGGCAAATTAAAACTAAAGAAAAAACGTTATGTCACTTAAGCTTCGGAAAGACAGACAATGAACCAAAACGATCATTAGCAAGAGCTGCATCACAATGCATATCAAGAGCATCCCTTATTGAATGTTCGCTATTCCCAATTCAGAAGACTGCACACACAGCCTGTGTCTCTGAATCCTTCTTTGCTCCTCTCTGCCCCACGTGGCGCAAATCCCGAGTCACAGACGAGCCGTTCACACTTGCCGCACTCACGCAGCCTGTTTTGTAACGCTCGTTTATATTCTCGTGCGGCCCTGCACCGCAAATCTCCACGAGCGCATCTGGCAGTATGGATGAGGCTTGACGCACGTGCGCAACCTGCTTCGACTCGCACCTGCCTCTGCGTTAAACAAATGTCATTTCAGTCTAACTGCTTGCTAATATCACTTGGGAGAAAAGAAGCATTCAGCACATTTTCCACTTGTTCTTAAAATCACAAATATAATGGAACATGTAATACTTTAATAATTGACTAAAGAAATACAGTTCTTTATTTATATATATAAAAAATAGTCTTTCCAGTGAAATTCAGTAATTAAGTTATTTCTGTAAAAGTAGTTATACCATTATAATCTTGTCTGCAGAAAAAAAAATAATGCTCTGCATTTAACCCATTCAAAGTGCACTCACACAGCAGTGGACACACACACACACCTGAAGCAGCGGACAGCCAGCCAGTTGGTGCTCAGTGCCTTGCTCAAGGGCACCGCAGCCATGGTATTGCTGGCCCGAGACTCGAACCCACAATCCTAGGGTTAGGAGTCAAACTCTCTAACCACTAGGCCACGACTTCCTCTATATTATGTTATATATAGGCTATATACATAAAATATATAGAACACATCCCAAAGCAGAAATGAATGAATTTCAGTGTTATAATGGGAATTGTATTCGTTTTATTGTAAACTTAAATGGTGTATATTTGATGGATTCTATTGGTTGGATGTACTATGGTAAATAAATTGCAACTATATGAGTTGCAACTTGAAGGTACAGGAATTAAAATGGCAAACACCAGAACTGAAGTTGCTGTTGTAAAATTGTAAGTAGCAAACGTAAGGTAAGTCACATAAGATGCATTTATATGCATCCAAATAATCCAGACTGAAAGGGGGTGTGTGATCAATAGGGGATCAATAAAAATTCACAATTACAAGAAATAAGAAGTACATAGTTACCATTTTATCTATCTATCTATAATTTTTTTTTTTTTACTCTGAGGAAGAAACAGGCTTTCATAAAACAGTCAATTTGACCTAGCTTCATTTTTTTTTAGTTTTAACATAGAGCTCTGAATTTTCAAAAAGTGTATGTTGGGTACAAATAACTTTATTAACTATGCAAGGGAATTTAACAAAGCAACACTTAGGGAAGATAGGAATATGCATAATTTAGATTCATAATCTAGATATTTTGGATCAAAACAACAATCCTGGTCTCATGTGAAGCAAAGCTATTTTCTCACATAGCCCAGCACTCTAAGTATAGAAGATAGGAGAGTCGATCACAAATCCTGTGGTTGGAGTATTAGAGCACACACAAGGCAACGCTAGTTATGTTTTATTAAATGCTCTCTTCCAGAGCATCCACAACTATGAGATGCCGGTGCTTCATATTTTAAAACCAGACATTGGAATTCTGACTGAGGAAGGGGAGAAGTGTGGATCCTGTCTCTGCAAAGTCCAATCGGAATGATTTATGAGTGGTTTGGTCATTGACATCCCAGTCAGCTGCCGGGAGGGTTTCCGCCGCATTGTATGTTCTTATAGTTTGCGATGGTGACAAATTATTTGCACAGGAAAAGTGGCAAATTTCATCAGATCCTAAAGGCCTGGTCACACCATGTCTGATGCAACAAAATAACACAATTTTTTCATTCACACCAAGTGCAATGCCGGGTTTCACTCTATCCTCTTCCTTTCTGGGTTTTACCTCTTAAATAATGTGTTGGGTTTGAAAGTAAAGGCCCTCTTTCAAGTCCACACTGGGTGACGTAATGCTGCAGGGACTGTCCGGTAGAAGCCGGCTACAAAGCAGGGCTATAAAACAGTGCAGGGCTAACAGGACACTAATGAGCACCCTTATGAAACCTAAAATGGCACACACTTCTGCCTTTTGGATTTTACAGGCACTGTTCTTACTGAGAATTAAAAGTGCCACTTAAAAATAAAATAAAAGAGATCAGTTATCAATATAGAAATTAAAATAGAAATGTTTTAATAAAATACACGACTTGTCAAACTGACAAATAAATAGGTGTATATAAAACTGTATTTAAATTTATTTTCTTTATTAAGACTACTGAAATGATAAAAAAATGTGGATAAATTTGATAAATCAAATTAACTAAATGTTAATGGTGAATTAGTAATGAAATATTTCACTGTTACATTTAACTGCATTTAAAACCATTGAACTGTTTAAATGCCTATATTGGTATATTTTTCACTTGATATAAAAAGATAATTGTTTTTTGAAAAAAATATCTTCAATATTTTTCTAATCTAGTGTTTCTTTCTTTCGTTAAAGCTTGATAACAACAACCTGCCTTCTAAACAAAATGTAGTTTGATCAATACAGAATTTTAAGAAGATTTAGAAAAATGAAAAATCATGAAAATACTGCATATGGCATATATCTTAATTCTTGAGTGTTGTCATGTTACCAAAAATTCAGTAGTCGGTACCAATACCAGTAAAATTCTGCAGTTCATAGCAAAAGCTATTTCATTTTTATAGCACTTTTAACTATTTGAAAATCTAATTATTAAATAAATTACTTAGTTTAATTATTAATGCTATTAATAAAAAACAAAAAATAAATAAGCACATTTAAACATATTACATCTTTAGCATGTGACCATACCTGTCAAGTATCCCGTTTTGGCCGGGAAAGTCACGTATTTTACCCTTCTTTCCCGCCGTCCTCCCGTATTAGTATTTTCCCGTAAATCTCCCGTATTTTTTTTTTTTTTACCTGCGTTATTAATAAAATAATAATAATAAAAACATTCCCAATCTGAGCTCTGTCACTAGTCTCGCGATTACTCCCACCTGTAGTAGCCTGTCGCGAGGGGTGTGTGAGGTCAGATGACATGAGTTATAACGTGGGAAAAACAACAACAACAAAAGAAAAAACAGAGACGGATAATGGATGCTACAATAGAGAGTGAAGGCACACCTGCCAAAAAACCAAAACCCATGTGTAAATACCGTGATAAATGGGACAGCGAATTTACTTTTTTTAAAGAATGCAAAGTCTGCAACAAATTGGTACAACAACTCACTAAAAGAGTAAAAGAAAAGTTATGTGAAATGAAAAGAAAAACTGTTAAAGAAAAGCAATATGAAATGAAAAGAATGTGTGGAATTAAAATAAAATGTAAATGTAAAGACATCAATGTTAAATTAACAGAAAATATGCAAATAAGCCTTTAAATAAATGCTCTTCATATATACCCTTTTGTGTTTTAATTTGGGCTATAACACCTGTCTTAAAATGTAAGGGATACTGGAGCTTTGTTGGGGTGGTGGGACTGCTCGCAATGGGCGCTGGAAAATTTCCCTTATTTTCAAATCCAAAACTTGACAGGTATGCATGTGACCTTCAAATATTGTTCAATTAAGTAAACATTACATTAAAAAAATCAAATGAAAAGTTACTAATAAAAAAAAAAAATATAATAATAAAATAAATATGTGACATATCAGATATTTTTTGTCCTTTTGTCCCTTCCATTGTTATAATTATCCCAAAGTCAAAACTCTTCAGTTTTTTTTTTTTTTTTTTTTCATCTGGGGCCCATTTCAATAAGGAGGTACAAGCAACTTAGAGTTAAAACTTGACTAAGAAAAGCCATGATCAATGATAATAAAAATGTGTAATAATAAATTGTAATATTTAGATAATAATTAGATGCTATGTATACTTTATACTGGCAGATACATACTAGGCCTATTTGAACCTCAGTATTGTTGTACATTAACAGGATGCAAAATAACGGATTGTAAATGATTACATCTATTAAAATTATAAATACTTTTATCATTATTAAACACTCGTTACGCACTTTACTTACATTTAAGAACATTTTTTTCATTATTGAAAATGAATTCTAATGTGATATGTGATGGGAAAAGTGAGAAGAACGAGCTTGACAAAAGCTGGACTCATACCCCGTCAATCGCATCACAAGCTAGTTTTCCATGCTCAACACGTTGCTATCTACACCGCTGAAGCTGTTATTCACATGCGTCATATTTAACCTTGTGTTTGTCAGGGTTCGGGTAGAGGGATGAGGCAAGGACTCAGTACTGCAGAGAGAAGGTCTCTTTATTAATAATAAAATAAAATAAACAAACTAAAACTACCCCATAGGGGAAACAGGAACTTGACTGGCAAGGCAGGACATGAAGAGCACAGACAAAAATTCGAAACATTGAACAGTCAGGACAGGACAGACAAGACTGTCAGGGCAAGATCCTGACAGTGTTGCATTGCAGGGTGGAGCTACGGTAGATGTGCACTTAGTAACAGACACTCCGAATAATCATGTTTTCCATTTGCATTAAAGGAAAACTCCACCATTTTCCCCTATTTCACTATGTTCTTCCTTCAACTTAGAGGAGTTGATATGTACCTTTCCCGTCTCAGTGCATGCACTCAATCACTGTAGCGCACGGTGCCACTATGGTAGCGTTTAGCTTAGCATCATCCATTCCATAGGATCCAAACAGGGATGAATTTAGAAGCCACTAAAAACTTCCATGTTTTCCTTATTTAAAGATGGTTACGCGAGTAGTTACACAAGTAAGTATGGCTACCCAAAATAAAACGTAATTTTCTAAGCGGATATACGCTAACATAGTGGCACCGCACACTACAGCGATTAAGTGAGTGATTCACTGAGAAGGGAGAGGTACGCATCAACCTGTCTAAGTTTAGGGAAGAACATAGTGAAATATGGAACTGTGGCCTATTAGATTATTATTATTACCACACTGGAATATAATTTAATAAATGTTAGGTTCATAGAGTAAGTTACCATGGTAAATGACTTGGAGTATAAGTTACCTCTCTTTCGGAAATGGGATTGACTTACCCCACTTTCTTGGATTTGACAAACCTCCCATTTTGAAACAGAAAACAGAAAATGAGTTTCCCTCATTTCAGGGTTAACATACTCAAAGTTTTAACTCAACCTCCTTTCTGAAATGGCCCCCTGGTCTGTTTAGTTCTTCTGTGCCCTCGTTTAGCTCACTGATTCATTAGTGCTCATTAGTTAATTCCCATCACCTGTTTGTCATCAGCTGCCTGCCTTATTTAAGCTCACTCTTTGGTTCTAGTCTTGGTCCGGTATTATGTTTCAATTAGTGTCTGTCAACCCCTCATCTATGTGGCTTATCTTCTTCCTGGATACTGTTAAACTACTTGTTGAATTTATATTCATCTTTGTATTCCTTCCTCAACACAACCATGACACAATGCTTCAAAAACATGTTGTAAATAGAAACTTTAATGCAGCCACCTATCAGCTAGTACTGGTCTGACCCATTACATGGTACTACTGATAGTGTGGAAAGGCTGATATTAATACTTTTTTTATTTAAGTATCAACTTAGTTCTGAATAGACGTGCCAGTATTCAGTATTATGATATATCACGTTAATGAATATGCACAATATTCTTATCGTTCGCATGTCTCAATACCGTGAATAATTATATATAACAAAATTATTCCGAATTTGCAATGCATTTTAATAACACTTTTCCCATCAACTGGTAAAAATGCACAATGCCGCTGTATGCTGCTTAACCCTTTAGAGTAGATTTACGTGTACAAGCGTTATGAGTCATTTTCGTGTGTGTGCTCTGATGTAAACAAGCATGCATGAGAAGCACATGGGGGAAAACGTTAGAGAAGCACTGAATGAAAGCACATTCACTGACAGCAGATGGCACTAAAATGCAGAAGATGCAGCCGTTACCCTGAAAACCCCATAAATAAAGCAGCCGTTACCCTGAAAACCCCATAAATAAAGCAGCTGGTCTACTCTACTTATTAAAATAGCCATTAAGATTGTCTTGTTCATCACAGCGCCAAACACGTAATATTTAGACTTAACAGGATATTTATTTTCAATAACAACGTGCCCTAGATTTTTTTTTAAGTATTTTGATTCTTTATTGTTCATTCGCACTTTACATTAGACCTTCATAACTTACCATTCTTTTGCAAGTGTAAAACTTTTAACGGTCCCACTTTATATTAGGTGGCTTTAACTACTATGTACTTACATAAAAAAATAAGTACAATGTACTTATTGTGTTCATATTGTATTTTAAAACACTTTGCTGCTATTGAGGTGGGATAGGGGTAAGGTTAGGGAGAGGGTTGGAGGTATGGGGTAAGTTTAAGGGTGGGTTAAGGTGTAAAGTATGGGTCAACAGTGTAATTATAAATGTAATTACAGAAATTAAATACAGATGTAATTACATGTCATTTTTTTTAAATATAAGTACAATGTAAAAACATGTATGTACACAATAAGTACATTGTACTAAATTATTAATTAAAATGTAAGTAAGTAGTAGTTAAGGCCACTTAATATAAAGTGGGTCCCTTTTAACTTTATGTATTTTTCTGTATTGCTTTATTGCATAGATATTTTTGATATAAGAAAAAAGTTATTAAACCTGTTATACTGTATTATTACCATTTTTTTTTTTTTACTAAATTTCAATACCGTAATAATATCCCTAGTACGGAAGTACTGGTACTTTTGTACTCCTCTGCATCCTTGTCACTGATACAGAATCATAGTGCATGTACACAAAACAAAGTACTTGTCATCAGGCTCATTACAAACTTATCAGCAGAGCTTTTACAGTAAATCAGCAGTCTTTGAGGTTTAAGGGGAAATAAAAGGTTACGTGTCAGCTGGCATGTGATGGGCGCCACTGTAATATGTTTCTATTCATGCTGGGCAGCAGCTGCAGGCTAGCACTGTCTCTACAAGCACGCAGGGATGGGGCGGCAACAGCAAACTGCAAACAGTGCTGCAGTGTATTCACACTGTAAATGTGTGTGGGTCTGTGCCAGGTATAAGCACACACAGATAGATCTCGCTGGAGGAGGTAGAAGCACAGATGGGCATTTCTGGATGGCTGCATCTCCTGGAGGGGTTAAAAGCAGTGGGAGGTGTTGGCAGGCCTGTAATGCTGCTACACCAGCATCTCACAAAACGCTCACACTTTCTCAAACATATGCTGTCACTGAAAAGTGTATGTGAAAATGACAAGAGATCTGCAATCTCGGACAGCTAGTCAAGGCTGTATGCTCTGTGATTTTTCTGTCCTTAATGACAGATGCTTGTCAGATTTTATAATCTTATGATGTGACCCCTAAGAGACCCCTTGACAGACTGTGCGACATCAACATTCTTTTATGTCACATCACAATACACATTTATACTGGGTGACACATACAGTGTCAGAATTACCATTATTACACGATTCTGAATAGTAAAATGGGTTTGTTTTCTCATGGATCTCTTAATAACAACTTAGCTCCAACTTGTGCTACCTGACCTGACTGAAACATCATGTAGAAAAACAGTTATTTTACAATATTTCTGTTTATGTCTTAATCATGCAAGAATAATCTGAAAATAAAAACATACAGTTTAATGTGGCTGCATTAATGTATTAGTGCATTTGCATGACGATTGCATACTTGTTGTACTGTTGTTTTGTGTAGGCCTATTGATTATTTAAATTTCACAGGTTAATTTTGGTGTTATAATGTTGCCATAAAAACGCTAAATTCTAGTACATTCATAGAACAACAACAACTTACTGCATGAAATTCAAGATATGGGGCAAAACGGCCGTTTGAGACAAAGCAGAACTCTTCATCTCCTAGCAACCCAGATCAGCATTTCATTTCTTAATCAACGTTTTGATCGAATTTGGTGCACCATCTTGCGCATTGAACCATTGGCCATACTAGCGTTGGATTTGAAGTGGCGCTGCACATACCGCATTTCGGTGTATGACATCAAAGTACCACAAGATCGATTCAAAAGCACAAGAGTTGTCTGCTCTCTAAGCTCTTGCGGTTCTTTGATGTCACACACCGATCGGTCTGATGGTGATGATCCGCTTCAAGTTGAACAAGCCTTATGATTCATTGAACCATTCATAAAGAACAATTTACTTCACTCCTGAATGAATCAGCCATTTGAACGAATTCAAAGAACAAATAAATGACTCGATGACTTAATCATTAAGACATTTACCACCACCTACTGGCAGTTTTAGTTTATTATTTAGAGTATAATTTCATTAAAGAAATCATTTCATATTTTACAAAAAATAACAAAATTAAGAAAATAAATTATTAAAGTTACAGTTCACCCAACAAAAAAATGACAATTCTGTCATCATATACGCACATGGTCCAAAAGAGCATATGTAATAAATTTTGATCCTTTGCACAACAATGACTTTAAATTATCTTTTCAGAGTAATTTCTCCAAATTTAGTGTGTGATTAATTAGATTAATTAATTACCACATCATGTAATTAATTAGATAAAAAAATTAAACATTTAACAGTCCTAGTTATAATTTATTATATTTATCATTTATTATTATTTGTATTAAGTTATTATTATTATTACTATTGTAAAAAAAAAATAAAAAAAAAAAAATAATAGTGACATATGTCTGACTCTGCCCTAATTCAGTTTCACACATTATTTCACGGTGGTCTAGCTAAACCCCTGAGCGATCATTTACATGAAGGAAAATCTTTGTGTACATTTTTTTTTTTTACAATGCTTCCCATTTCAAATCTGAAGAAATGTCCCATTTAGCCCTCTGCATTGTTGCTTGCCATTAGATTTCCACAGTAATTTGAAAGGCCAAAAACACTTCTAAATACACAATTATGAAAAAAAAAAAAAAAAAAAAACCTGTGAAACCAAGACTAACAATGCACACAATAACCAACCTGTTCTACAGACTTGATGCAAAACTGCATGAAAAATTCAAAATCTCTAAGGGTACAAGACCCAACTGGTCCAACATTTCTCACACTCCCAGAACTGCATCATTCACCACAAACCTATGAGGAAGTCACACTAAGCAAACAAAGACTTTCTGACAAAATAAATATTTTAAGATCTATTGATGTTGTCTTAGATAATGACGACTTGGCAATGTTCCTATTTCTCAAGATGAACTAAGTTCCTGAGTATATGCCTATTTTCATGTGTGTGTGTGTGTGTGTGTGTGTGTGAGGTCCCACACAGAAGAACTGGTGATTTCAATGAAAAAGGAAGAAGAGAGAAAAAATAAAAAATAAAGGGTAGACTGAAATAGTCTGAAACAAAACTTTGTTTGGTCTCATTTATCTTTCTCCCTCTCTTCCTCCCACAGACACAGTCACAAGTGTTCACAGTTTGATTTCTGTCGGTTCTCTTGAGTTTTGATTCTTTTAGTCAGTGTCTATTAGCTTTGAAACCATCTACTGTATATGCTATTCCTACACTAACATATTATAATTGAAAAAATAACCTTAACCAGATACCCTATATATTTAACATAACATTTACAGTTTTTCTCTTTAGGTAAAAAAATACTAATGACTCATCCTGCACTACACAAATGTTTGTCTAATCAAATGCTCTATACAGTAGATTGCAAATTACACACCCACTTAAAACACCTGCAAATCACACTGTGCATTCAAGTCATGTCAGAAAGATTGCATCCACAATGTCATGATATTACGAGTCAGAAGTTTACAAGTTGGGGGTGTCAGTGAGAAAATATGGGGAGATGCAATAGATGCAGTGTCTGTATTAATGGTAAATTTTTTTAATTACTATTTGTTTCTCATTTACAATAAAACTAGCTAACTATTATTATCATTGTTGTTTAAAAAAAGGCTCATAGTAATACTGAACGACAAAGACAACAAATCATAATAGTTACATATGCCTGTCCTATTTCATTTCACACAATATTTTACAGTTATCTAGTTAAACCCTCAAGCCTTTATTCTACATGAAGGAAGAGCTTAAAAATATATACATGCACAATAACTTAAAAAAAATAATAATCTAGAGAAATGTTCTCATCTATTCTACTACTGTGCTGTTGCTTGTAATTAGATTTGCATGGCAATTTGGAAAGATCATGTTTAACGCCATCAAAATGCCAGAATAACACGTAGTAAACTTTTGTAAGCCCAGTGCTTCCAAGCTGAAGGCCTTAGTGAGAAAATATATGCAGTGTCTTTACTAATGGTACATTTTCCAGAATGAATGAAATTATTATTTGTTTCCCATTAACAATAAAACTAGCCAAGTTGCATTTACAAAATATGATTTTTATTTTATTTTTGGTTGGTTGAAAAGGTAAATCGCCATCTTGCTCCAACCGAAGTGACTTGAACGTGCCTGATGTCGTAATTATACCATCCTATATAATACTGCAAATACAAATTTCCCAGGAGGACTTGAATGGACCAATAGATCATTTCTGACATGCAGCTAAAAAAGTAAAAATGTTCCAGCCAAACTTCCGGTTGCAATAGGAAATACATCAAGACAGAAAATAAAATGCAATTTACTGGGGTTTTAAAATAAGAAAATCGCAAGACTTGCAAATGAATGTTGAATGGCTGTGAAACAAATGCTGAATATTCCAAGTATGCAATGTTTCTAACAGAGCATAAATTTCCTCTCAAACTACAGGCAATGGTGTGAGAGGTGATGTTCCATTCCTGGGAGCCCCAAAGGCAGTGCAGATCAGGAGTTGAAACATGGAGGTGGATGTATTTTGCATAGTAGATGATAATATGGATATGTAAGACGCAAATGAGATTGTCAGTTCTGAATATAAAAATAATGAGAATGCGAACAGCATGGAGTCCTAAGCTGATGCTAGAGCACAAAGCCACATGCAACAATCATGAACACACATGTGCCCTTACACTTCATTGAGACTAACCTCATGCTAATAAAGTGGCTGATTATGTATAGCGGCTGAGCGTGTACATTTGCAGCATAAGAATGTTTATGCATGGAGACACACATAGGGTGTACTCACACTGCCAGTTTGAACCGTGCCCGAGTGCGTTTGACCACCAAAGCGCGGTTCGTTTGACTAGTGTGAGTGCTCCGAATCGTGCCCGGGCGCGGCTCGATTGGCCGGCCCTGGCCCACTTGGAAGAGGTGGGCCAGGGCACGGTTCAGTTGGACTCGGGCGCGGTTCGCATGCAGTGTGAGCGCTAACCGTGCCGGGGCACGGAAAAGGACGCTTTGCATCACGGTTTTGCGACGCTCCAAAACCAACATGGCAGGGAAAGGGTCGCTTTGGTCTACAGCAGAGGTGCAAAACGCATAAAAAAAATAAAAACTGCAAAGTCCTTGCTGCACTTCAGCTGGTATCTTGCAAACATCCTCATACGAGCAGCACGATTACGTGAAAATGTTCGCGCCACTAAGGCGACACATCTGTTTAACAACAGGCTGTGGACCAAACAACACAAAATTATCCACAAAGAAAACAGAGCGATGCACTCCATTGTGTTCATAGAGCGCCGCTCTTCCTGTTTATCCCGAAACCGTCGCACCATAATGACGTAAGCGTGCTCCGGCACGAATGCTGAAACCCTATATGTGAGTGCAGGCCAGAGGGGGAGTGGGGAGGGGGGACAATCGTACTCGGGCCCGGTTCATGGCAACCGTGCCTAGTGTGAGTACACCCATACACTCACATATACATGTTCACATTTTTATTCACCAGATCCTGGATGCACAGCTAGTATGGCATGTGAACATAATGTTAAGTGATGTTCCTATTTGAATTAGTGCTCTGCAGTTATTATGTTGATGAGTGTTTCATTGAAAAAGCAGTGCCGTTTGTTGCCCCGAGGGCTAAAACGAAGGGGGACAGAGCAGAGGAATCTGTGGGAAAGGGTGTTAAAGAATAAACTCAGCTAAATGTGGCTTCTCCTCAGGCCATTTCCACCAATTTGTTCCATATTCATCTCATGTTAAGGCTGGCTGGTAAACTCCTTTTGTTAGGGATCAGGGATTTGTGTTGTCAAAGAACTTGCTGAATGCACTTTGATACAGGTAATGCATAGTCAGTGTTAATACTGGTACATTAAAAATGAAAAGAATAAGGAAAACCCCTCTCAAGGTGCATTTGAACTACTAGGGTTGATGGTCACACTACTTGCAGTTTGTTTTTGTTCGGAGAGCAACTGCTTGGAATAATTCTTAATTATATAGAAATATAAATACATTTCATATACATAAAGCATCTTATTTTATACACTGCCGGGAAAATGATTATGGACTTTCAAATTACTGTCAGAAATCATACTTAGGATCAGATTTCTTCTGGATTCTGGATCATGGAAAGCAGTAAACCTATCCCGGGGGTTGCAGTAAAGTAACTTGAGGAGCTGTGTGGTCAACATGAATGTTGCGGGCTTAATCCCAGCTCTGTCATTATCGTGCCCTTGAGCAAAGTGTTTAACCTCAGGTTACATTGGTTTCTTGCATAAAACGACTAGATCGATAGTGTCCTGTTTGATAAATGACAACAATTTGAGGCCTCTAAGCTTATAACACACAAGAAGGCAATCCAAATGCTGGAGAAACAAAAGAAGGCAGAAAAATCAAAACTACTCATTACTAAGAGAAGGGTAACCAAAACTACATATATTTATAAGAGCTGCAAGCATAACGAAAGAAGAATTCATTAAGAAGAAGAAAACGAACAAAAGAATACTGCAAACATGAGACCCCTTAACAACAAAATATACACACCAGTTATCTGATAGAAGCAACATCATTCATATAATGAGACCGAGATAATCTAGTTTATGGTTAAAGAGATTAATGGTCTGTTTATTAAATTACATAACTGGCATGGGCCCAAACGGCTATAATTAACCCCACAGACAAAACAATTAGCATAAAATGCTATTTTCTTTTCCCATTTGATGACAGAAACAAATCCTGAAAACAACTGGACAAAGCTTTGTTAAACCTTGACAAAACTGTCTCCTTAAAATAAAATCAATGGCCGCACAAAACCAGGCAGTTAAATCCTTACAGATATTCTTGAGTGAAAGTCTGTTTTGGAAATCTTCCTCCTACCTAACAGATTTTTTCAAAGTCTAAAATACATGTTTTACTACGGTGGACCTCAACAAGCAAAGGCGAAACACGGCAGACCTGAACCTGCAGAAGATCACAGTCCAAGCCCTGGCGGTTTTTACACATCCTCACATTTCCTTCTGCACTCCCGACTTTTCTTCATGAGGGTGATGAGTTTCGGCATCATTAAGCCTCCACTATTCTGCACCAAATTATTGTGTGCTAAAATGTAATTTAGCTGGTGGAGAACTAGGCATATTCAGTGATTGAAGCGAACCAACCATTGGTAATGCTACGGAGACAGATTTGAGGGTGTGTTCCTGTGTGTTTGGGAGAATCTGTCTGACAGATGGTTGTAACTAGGTTCTGGGCAGGGACTCAAAGTGATTTTGAGATGGTCATATTGATCTGAAGGCAGTTGGCTGAGGCTGGTCGGTCAGAGCTGTACAGGCAGAATGGCCTTGAAGGATCACTACTGCTCTCCAGGTTCATCCGGGCATAAGGCAGTCATTTCTCAGGATATCTTCAGCAAAATGAGGCAGTGCTGGACTAATGTTTTTTGCAAATACTTTGGCAACAAAACTAGTTCAACTAGAGTTGTTCCGATTATGATACTAGTATCGGAAATATCTCCGATACCACAACAAATTTTGGCATCGGCGAGTACATGAACCCATATACCGATCCGATACCATTTTCTTAAACAAGACCATTCTGACCGCAAGCTTTGCCTAACCGCTGCACGGTTCTTCTTCGCTGCTCAGAATGCATTGCAAACACAGGAAGTTGTGCTGTGTTGCCACAAGCAACCCGTTTAAAGCAGCGAAGAAGAAATGTAAACGCGTAAGCAGCACTGATCTATATATGACTGGATCGCTCATCGCGTTCTAAACTGCCAACAAACAGTGAAGCCTCTTCTATATTATAGATCAGTGGTTAGCAGTATGTCTCTGTAGTACCGGTAGTTACCGACTCCGGAGTATATTCGCTACCCGCAGCTGCGTTCAGTTGCTTCCGTGTTAGTCAAAGCGCAGGGCTCCAGACAGTAGCCGAATATTTACTTGTGTCTGTGAATATTAAACTGCAAAATACTATTTAAATATTACTCCTGCAAATTCTACATCTCTGTGGGTGACGGGCGCAGATGCGCGGGAGCTCGCTGTTTTGTAGTCTCTGCTGTGTGTCACTATATGAGGACATGAACGCGTAAACCATCACTTCATGAGAATTTACCATTTCATTTGAGAAAACCGTCATTTCATAAACACAGACACTCAAAGATCTTCATGGCAGCACATTAAAATAAATGTTTGGTTTAACATGAGTAAATTGACAATATATTAAGCTATTATTGTAGCCTACAGTAGATTTAGCTATGTCTCTATGTAATAATAATAATACATCTCTATTAATAAAAATAAGTATTCCTAGACGGTTGCTTGTTTTCTACTTGTTTTGTTGTAAAGAGATTATCTGATAAATATATCACTTTTTATGTTCCTAGACTTATTTGTTGCAGTTTCTTTATACAGTTATATTGTAAAACTAAAATAAATTTTTTTTAGTTTGCGGTGTTAGATTTTTGGCTGCATTTGAAGTTCTTTTTTGCTTAAGAAAATAAATAATACTGTCAAATTCATAATAAAAATACTGTAATGAATACAGTGGTTCACCATGTATTTGTTCATGTTTTATTAAGGGATCAGTCTGAAGCACACCATAAAATAATTCTAGCAATTTACACAGGGCTAGTAGTATATACAGCTGTATATACAGATACATACCCAGGTATCGGATCAGTACTCGGTATCGGCCGATACCCTGAGCCCAGGTATCGGAATCGGTATCGGGAAGAGAAAAAGGGTATCGGAACATCTCTAAGTTCAACTAGAGTCTAAGGTCTTATACAAGTAATGTATTGATTTCAATGATATATCAGGCTCCATTAGATTAACAGACCAGGAAACAAGTGGTTGGAAAATCAAGACCTTTGCTGTTATAGAGAATGTTGTTGTCGTGGCAATAAAAACACCTCAGGAATGAAGTGTGTGACTGGTACATTTAAAAAATGCTCTTACTGTGACACAGCTAAAAAAGTAGACCAGATATTTTATTAAAGTCTGATGACTTATTTGTTGCAGTTTCTTTATACAGTTATATTGTAAAACTAAAATACATTTTTTTTAGTTTGCGGTGTTAGATTTTTGGCTGCATTTTAAGTTCTTTTTTGCTTAAGAAAATAAATAATACTGTCAAATTCATAATAAAAATACTGTAATGAATACAGTGGTTCACCATGTATTTGTTCATGTTTTATTAAGGGATCAGTCTGAAGCACACCATAAAATAATTCTAGCAATTTACACAGGGCTAGTAGTATATACAGCTGTATATACAGATACATAC
The DNA here is from genome assembly GCF_003368295.1 of Carassius auratus. Taxonomy (NCBI): domain Eukaryota; kingdom Metazoa; phylum Chordata; class Actinopteri; order Cypriniformes; family Cyprinidae; genus Carassius; species Carassius auratus. The sequence continues at coordinate 26,389 of NW_020524904.1, read as the reverse complement.
CCAGGTATCGGATCAGTACTCGGTATCGGCCGATACCCTCAGCCCAGGTATCGGAATCGGTATCGGGAAGAGAAAAAGGGTATCGGAACATCTCTAAGTTCAACTAGAGTCTAAGATCTTATACAAGTAATGTATTGATTTCAATGATATATCAGGCTCCATTAGATTAACAGACCAGGAAACAAGTGGTTGGAAAATCAAGACCTTTGCTGTTATAGAGAATGTTGTTGTCGTGGCAATAAAAACACCTCAGGAATGAAGTGTGTGACTGGTACATTTAAAAAATGCTCTTACTGTGACACAGCTAAAAAAGTAGACCAGATATTTTATTAAAGTCTGAAAGGTATGTTGAAGGCAAGATACATTATAACATTTGACTACAAAATGTATTAATGTCATAAATATGCAAACTACACGAGTGCACATTATATATGCAGCGCAGTCATACAACCACATCAAACTGAATAACTGCCCCAATTAACTTCTCAAACCCTTTAAGAAACAACAAAGTAGCCAATTTTTGAAAGGTGTCAAAAATTCCCAGGCCTTTAGATCAAGGCATCTTTCACATTGTTTCCCTGACTGCACCGCATAAACAAACCTGTCATCTGCAATTTTATCATGCATCCACCAGTCAACATCAGCCCGCTGAGGCTTTCAGAGAAAAGATGGCACTAGACATCTTTATATAGAGGGAGGAGAGAATGCAAATAAATGTTAGCATTTTCTAAGACCATAGATTGAAAAGTAAGTTTATAAAGTAGAGCTTAAAGATCAAACCAAGACTCAGGAATTTGTCATGACTGTACACTGAGAATACAGTGAATGATTCCTCTGTGCTCTCTAGTGCATGTAGGAGTTCTCCCTAGGATGCACATAACCCCCTGTAAGACAATTAATCAGAGACCAAAGACAATAGGCTTTTGTCTTGGCTTGAGCCAAAAAACACCTAAAGCGACACTGCAAACTGAGACTACAGCAGATACGGCAGCGGAAAAAAATGAAATTAAGTTTTTATATTATCTAATATACTGTACAGTTCAGGATTTTTTTTGTTTTTATCGAAAGCGATTTTAGTACCGGACTGCCTTTTTCAAGAACCAAAGCTCCTAGTCCGGAACAGGGTCTAACCAGCACAACTGATACTAACCGTGATGTAAGTAGACATTGATTGGCCAGACACGTTCGAAAACGCCCTCACCCGCCACGATTTAAAGGTGCTGTAGGGAACTTTTGTAAAAAAATATTTTTTACATAATTATTAAACCTGTCATTATGTCCTGACAGTAGAATATGAGACAGATAATCTGATAAAAAATCAAGCTCCTCTGGCTCCTCCCAGTGGTCCTATTGCCATTTACAGAAATACACCGCTCCCGGTAAAAAACAACCAATCAGAGCTGCGGTCCGTAACTTTGTTTGTGTTCAAAATGTAGAAAAATTTATATAATAATCGAGTACACCATGAATCCATTTTCCAAACCGTGTTTTTAGCTTGTCCTGAAGCACTAGCGTGCACCTATAATAAGTGTTTATATTCTGACTATTTTAGATTGCTTCGGGGGTACCGCGGCGGAGTAACCCAGTACCTTTGTGATTCTTCATAGACATAAACAGAGAGAAGTAGTTCCGGCTACGATGTCCTTCCGCAAGACGCAAGCAGTTCTGTTTATTAACCGCTAGAGCGTCAAAAGTTCCCTACCGCAGCTTTAAAACTCCATGTAAACATTGTGTAAGTTTTCATTGGAGATTCTTGATCCTCCTTTCCGTTCTTTCAATCGCTTTACGTTTACGTCGACATTCCATGTCCATTATTGTGAAACCTGCGAGACACAACAGAAACACAGCTCCGATCACAGTGCCCTGCATCCTCCTGTTGTTAACCTTATTCTTATTTGTTAACCAAATAACATCGTTGTTGACCGGTTTAAATCACGTCCTAGTACACACGGTCGGTACAACCCTTTTCACACTCTCAGCCACTGAGCTTTATTCTAAAGTCTAAAAAAACAACAACTTTGTTTCTGTATTAGAACTAAAGGGAGGTGGGGATTCTCTAAGGCACATATGTTATGGGCCATAACTCTAAGTCTGGAGGAAAAAAACAAACAAAAAAAAACGGAGTGATGAATCGTGCAGTCGCAAATAACTGACAATCTGATCCATTGTCCAGGGCAAGAATGTGAAATGGAAAAGTTCTTATCAGGAATGGAGAGACCTTCTTCTGAGGAAATAAATGGCACCCACACCTCCAGCTCACAGAGACGATACAGAGAGATGAAATGGAAGGAGGATTTTTACCAACTTTTATGAATTCTATTTGATCTTGCTTCTGTCGTCACTTGTTGGCAAAAACACACAACTCCCTTGTGCTGCTCGTGCCGAGGGTGGGCAGAACAGCAGAGGGAATGTGACAAGGAATGCAAGCAAGCAACAGATGGGAAACAGAGTGGTCAATTACACCAAGCTGTAACAATCACTGCATGTGCAGCATGAGAGGAGGAGATGAGGTGATTCATTCAGACAAATGATACCTCTCTCATATACGCCTCCTGCTAGAATGGCATATATGTCACGCCAGGTTTCCAGTTAGCATGGAAGGTAAAATTTAAGAGCATGAATGCAATACATGAACCACATAGAGGAAGCTGCTAATGAATAATGTTGAGTGATTTTGAATAAAAATGGTAGTAACCATGCGGTAGGCCACAGGCGTTTGGAGGCTTTTGTGGAGCGACACTGTGATTGCCTCTCAAGGGCATCTCAACTGCCCTGAAATTCTATTTTCCAATGCTGAAAAGCCTGTTTATGCGCAGCTGTTAATGCTCACAAAAGATGCTCTGAACACACCAATAAACCGTGCAAATCACTGAAGCACTGCAACATCCATTCGCACCAAACTCAAGCATGCAGCAACAAAGAGTTTGTCACTAGGCATGCTGATTAGCATGGATGTCAGTGGAGCACTAAATAGGGCAGCTCATCCAGTGCTAGGTCCTTAGCAAAACAGACCACATACAGTACTGCCGTCTGCATCATTTATGGTCAGTCGTTCTTACTCACATATGAACAAAAGTTTGAAAAATTATTATGCTTGCCCAAATACTTCCTTCTTCTGTTCTCTTCACTCCTTTATTATGATCTCAACTAAACAGTGACCAAAGTCCTCTTGCACCTCTTTACAACATATCTACACAGTCTCAGAAATTGTGCTCAAAGTTGAGAGATAAGGTTGAACCAATGGCCTGGCATCTGGCAGATGCCACTGATGATGTAAATGTGTTTTCATGCCTAGCAAATGTAAATGTTTGGTTTCTATTATTTCCATGAATCTTGTAAGAATCAGTTGGAATCGGCTGATAACAAATACATTTTCACCCCATTACATTATGTCAATGTTTTCTAGCAAATGTTTTTATGAAATTATAGCTGTCATTGAGTAAAAATTATAACACGCTGAATAATTTGACTCTACTTTTGCGAATTAAAAACTTAATAATGTTAATATTGAATGGAAATTATTAAATATACATTGGGGTAGTTGACGGAACAGCATTGACTTCCTTTTAAATGGAAAAAAAATAATAATAATAATTATAATAATAAATAAATAAATGACCAGATGGTGTAACAGTCTGGAGTAAAAATCTAAAATTCTTGGGAAAAAAGGTGAAATGTTGTCAGATATAGTTTGCCATTTTTTTAATTCTTAAAAAAGTGTATTTATTTATTCAAAGTACTAATTTTTTTATATATATATTATTGGCAATACTGTCTCCCTAATCAAAGTCAGTGTGGGGTCACCACACTGGGTGCAAATCAAAGTCAGTAATGGGGTTTTTCAAATATTTTTCTTTTGTAGTGAAGAGTGAAACATTTTCAAAAGGACAAGTACAAAGCTGAACTACTGGCACTACTGAGCATGGTGACCATGCCTGGGTAGTTAATGTGTTTGTAATCTAAACGGATTAAGCTTCTTTTCCATTTTGTTGTCAGTACTCCTCTGGCCAGTTATGCAAATCTCTTGAATAGCCAGGAAAATTAATGTTCAGCAAATGCATTAAGAGCATATAACCAGCTATACAATTTCACATCATCATTTATCAGTGTACACTTTAATGAAATAAAAAATATTGCTGAGTAATAGAGTACAATCAATGTCCACTAAATCTTATAACACATTCTGCTTGTGAAACAACAGAATGTTGTAGCTGGCATTAGGCGTGTGGAAATTAATAATTTCTTCGATGCATCGCGATGCAGACGAGGACGATTTGGTATTGGTTCAGTAATAGACCATAAACGATTTTAACCCACTGACACTTTTCTGACGTCATTTGTTGCATACCTCATTTGCCGGGGTAGAATACATAAGGTGCATTTTGCTTGAAGTGCTACTGCACTGAATGATCAGTGTATGACATCAAGTACCGCTAGAGCGATAAGACAGAGAGCAGACAGATCCTGCTCTAGCGGTTTATGTCATACACTCACAAATTATAAATTAATTTACGCATTGGTGCAATTTAATACCAGTGTGAATATCAATATGATGTAATATAAGAATATTTTAAACATATGAATTGCATAATTTTTTTATTCTTCATTTATCTGACTGCTTGTATTTATTTTGTTTGTATTTGTCAATATTTGTAATTATATTAAATTGTATAAATATGAAGTAAACTGAAAATTGAGAATGCAGTGCATCGTCATTGCATTGTGATGCATCGTGATATCGAATTGAACTGAATTGATGACATGATAGTCATACCCAAATCGAATCTTGAGACCAGTGTATGTTCACACCTCTAGTTGGCATGAGTACCAATCCAACTCTTGATCCCAATTAAGAGAACATGTGCCTTTTCAACACAAAAGGGCTCGCCAAAACTCTATGAGGATAAAAGCAAAATTAAGTCGACAAATCCACTGATCAGATTATCTCTCCGAACAGGATCTTCTCTGCCTTACACGCCTCTCGCTGGCACAGGCTAATGCTACTCCATGGCATCTAAACGTTAGTCGATAGCCTGGCTCAAAGATACTGCTCAGCAAGCAGTCGATTTTAAAGTGAATGTAAGAAGAAGTAAATAGACATTGCAACAGAGAAATGAAAAGAATGCAAGGGAGGTTAAAGAAAGGGCACTGTTCGTCAAACAATTCGTCCCCTGCATGGTAAGACAAAATGGAAAGGCTGCTCACTCAACCCTTTTAACGTTTGCTAGGCTGCACTTTTTCTGTACTGCTCAAAAAGAATAAAGTGAAGAAAGGGACAGAACCCAAAATATTACATATCTCCACTCAGCACCCTGCCTCTCTATCATCAGTGTCACATGAGGTTTGCTCCTCTGGCTCTGAACCAAATTAGCATTCAACTCATTCTCTGCCCTGTGTAGCACTACTGAAAAACACCGGCAGCAGATAAAAAACACTTTGATCATAGCACTTCTGAGTGTACAGATTTAAACTTCAAATGACCAGCGGTTACTTGGCCTTGCCTTGGAATAGTTTTTAAGAAATAACTAAGTCATGGAGACAAAACTGCAAGTAGCATGCTGACATGCAATCAAATGCATGTGAAGTATAGCAGTATGAAACGTTCAATCTTATGTTTTCGAAGACAACCTGGTTTAGTTTTCTGGCTTAAACTCACTTGTGGTTTGCTGCAGTTTTTGTTCTGTAGCCCACCTGAGCCGAACCCTCGGGCTAACAACTCTACTCAGTGGGTGAGGGGCAGCTGGGATTCTAGCCAAAAGGTATAGCTGAGATTCTCGCACAATACCAACAACGAGCAACCACTTAAGTGTTCAATTCAGCTTATGCACACAGCAATGGAGAGACGAAAATAATTTACTAGTGCTCAGAGTGCTAAGGTTCAAACAGGAAGATCTGGCAGGGTCTCATCAAGGATCCCCTCTAAGGCTATGTTTACAGTACAATGATGCAGTCAAAAACGGAAAAGTTTTTCCCTTGCATTTTTCAAAAGTTTCACGTATACATGACATTTTCAAAATGATTTGCATTTACAAAAATGCTGTATCATGTATGGCAGGCCAGTAGTTGGTAATGTTACCTTTTTAGTACACAGTACCTGTGGGGAAGTGATGATTATATGTTGTATATGATGCGTCTCTGCAATTGTTTGTAATATTGGTGAAGTAAATCCACATTTTGCTGAAGAAGCGTTAGCAAACTCTTGAGCAGCAACAACAGTACCATGTACTGTGCCATTGTTGTGTTTGTTTGTTCGACACGTACTGCACGTCTACATACCTAAGATGTGCTATGCACACGCATGACATCACCGTTTTCGAAGATTCCCGTATTAGGTGTTTTCACTGAATCGATAATGGTGGCGTTTTCAATAACTTGCACTTTGAAACCCGTTTTCAAAAATATGAGTTTTCAGTCCCCAAAACAGCATTGTCATGTAAACGAACAGGCAAAACACATAAATAGTTTCCCATATTTGGCTGAAAACGTTGTTGTGTAAACGGCCAATAATATTGCATAGAACACTTTGGTTTCACAACACAGGAGTGGGAAAGCAATTTTAAGCGGGGAAGAAATGACAGAACGAAGAAGAGAGAACAGACAGCAAGAGAGGGTAGGGTGACCTTATGAGCCATTTTCCCAGGACGCGTCCTTGCCAGGATTTTTATATTGCAGATTTCCAGATTTCTGGCTGTTTGTGCTGTGCAGATCGATCATTGTATGACATCCATAGGAGCTATACGTAGAGAGAAGGGCAGACGGCTCCTTATGCATTAAAATCACTTCAAGTTGAATGAATAAACAAACACCTAACATGTACGTGTATTTGCATTGCTTTGATCGTTCTCTGTAGATCTCACTTTCTCACGTGCCACGATTGGTTGATTATGTACCATACCTGCATGTTACTGGTCAAGGTACTTTGGATGTTTTCAGGGAATACAGAAATCCTGGCAAGAACGCGTCCTGGGAAAATGGCTCATATGGTCACTCTAAGAGAGGGGGGAGACTGGGACTTAAAAAAGCACACTCAATATGTCTGTGTCCTGTGACATTTTGACCAACTCCTTTTGCTTCAAACCCGAAGAGCAGGAGACAGAAAGGACAAGTGACTGAGTCGGGATGGCATAAAAACCAATTGATGGAATGGAAGTAGATGCTACTATAAGTTAAGTGAAGACTCTGTGTTATCCATCATGTCTCTTGAAACGAATAGGCTGTATCATACTCTCTGAGAGTCTGTATACTTGAAACGGTTAAAGATATCAATCAGCACACAGTGAAATCCAATCATGCCAACCCCCTTAATCCTCTTAGTATGACAAACCCCCACTTCTACTTCATGCATAAAGGGGATAACAACATGCTGACATACAGTCCGGCTTGGACAATCATCCATCATAGTGGTTTTTGAACTTGACTCATCTCAACTTAATGACTTCTGAGGGCTGGAATTTAGTAGATGAGATGCCCCAACCATGCAAATCAGGTTTGTTTAATAACACTCCAACATCTTGTCTGCCCTCTGATCCTACCTCTGTTGTTTTTATGCCGATCTCTATCCATCGTTGTGAGCACCGCAGAGATGCTTAATTTTCCCAGAGATGCCGTTAGCAATGAATTAGGGATGCTATTGAGCGTGCTCCAGTTGAGCTGAGACAGCAGTCTCACTTGGTTCAGTGCTGAGCAATGCAGACTACAGGACTAGATGTCTCAAAAATGCTTCCATCATCTTTACCTCAGACATGAGTCCCCTGGGTATTCAGCCTGAAGCTTATTTGAACGGGACTAGTTTTCCTTGAGAAGGTCAGGTAAATTTGTGTTTCGCAGATTTTCTCTCTTTAATCTCATCCAAAGCAGAAGGTTTTGTTTTTCACTTGTGTTGCAAATTACCTGATGCTTTACTTTTAACCTTTTAGGCTTCTAAGAAATCTTATCCCACCCAGACAAGGAATGTCTGTAATTGTAAAGCTACATTTCTCACCCATCTATCTATTGCGGCTTCATTATGGAATGTTTATTTTTTTATTAATTTTTTTACCAGCTTTCTGAGTAACGAAAAAACTGTTGGTTCAAGTATTTATATATAGCGGTAAAAAGAAAATTAAATCCTGGTTATATCAATGGGTTTCATGATGAATGCACCTTCTCTAACATCCACATCCAGAAAACAGACATTCCCATTTGAGCAGAGATGTCAATCCCATTTAAATCAGTACTCTGCTACTTACTGTAACTCAAGCATCATTTGGAAATTGAATCCCATCAAAAATAGTTAGGCTATTTACTATACCTCTGTTTTTTACACCTTGCCTCTATTTCCCTTGAGCAGTTGTGTATCCAAGAGGGTGTGTCGAAGTCAACTCTGATGGGACAAGGTGTGTTTCCTCCTACAGATGACGAAGCAAGGATGAATGATGGCATGTAGAAAGAACTAAATACATTATATTATCTTGTAATTCAGAGCGAGGACCTGTTGCAAAAGTACCTGGCTACTTATTCAAGATGGTTATGGTTTATTTTTGCTGCTACTTTGACCCCTCTTTCTGAATTAAAGTAACCGTGGCCTCATTGTCTGCAAGTAGCTCAAACATAGGACACAGTTATTGTGCAAATTCCATGCCCCTGGGTTCTCAATTCTAAATAAGGGTCTCAGATCTGTTTGTTGAGCACTATTCACCCTTCGTTCTGAGAGAGCCTACCAACTGCCTTTGCACATTTGGCATAATAGCTCAGGTTTATCTGTCTGCTATGGCAAGTGCATGGGGAACTCTGGGAGAAAAACATTGTCATGTTCAACATATATCCACTGGTTTAAATGAAGCCCCGCGGTAGGTAATCATTGACTATGATGGCTGCAAATAAACAGCTTCCAGGGCAAATATTCCCATTTAATCATTCATACCATATGTCTGTGCAAAAACATGTAATTTTTTTCGGCAGGGGTCACACAAGGTCTGTGTTTGGTGTAATCCTGACCCTGCCTCCCCTTGTGTGTGGGTGATTGCGGAGCAGTTCCCCTGCAGCTGCCAGAGTGATGCTCCACATTGCAGTGTGGTATTTATAGCCAATGAAACAGCTCCCTGACGTTGCCCACTGTCAAGTCTGATGGGTCCAAAAGCAGTCAGACAAGAATCTACCAGCAAAGCACACCAACACACATGCATGTACACACACAAACAGACTTTACAATCTCTAAAGGGCTCTGAAGAATGACTCATGGTCTTCCTTGTCCTGGGAAAGAGAGATTAAGTAAAGTCAATGGCTGGGTCATTCTTTCTTGCTGCCCACTGCTGCAGAACTAGAATGGGGAAAGAGTGAGTGCAAATGTTCATCATGTGGAAAGTTACATTGATTGCCATTAGGATCCCTGCCAGAGATTTCATCCATGTGATTATCCCACCCCACTGCAGCTACTCACTTCATCATGCATCTCATGCAAACACACACACCTGCACTTGTACACACCAGTCCCTGCCGCCCAGTCCCACACCTCTCAGCCGTTCCAATCAAACCCTATTGGGAGAGTCTTTCCATTTCCTGTTCAGAGAGGCAAACTACACTATCATTAAAACTGATCAGAACCTCTTTATCCCCACCCATTGCCCACATTGCTATGGAAACTCAAGAGTAGTCACCTGATATTGGCAGAATAGAAGAGATGAGCAAATGGAGTGGGATAGGGGAATTAGATTTTTTATTTTATTTATATATATATATATATATTTTTTTTAGCTTTATTACAGCCCCTGTCCTGAGCTTCACTTCACAGCATGGTCTGAATGTAAGTTAAGAAAGTATAGCAAAGCCCTGCACTGCATTCCTCCTCCATTCAATCTCAATAAAATGTAATCATAAACGTAACCATAAACCAGAACGTCTTTTTTTGGTTTATAATTCTTCTTCATAATTCTCCCCAGGAGATAATTATCTATCAAGGGCATTATTAGATTTCTCAGTTCATTACTCAAATATGACATATGTGACAAGAAAGGCATACATGCAATGGATTTCCGCTAGGCAAAGTGTGCTGTTACATGATCATGTGACAATGGCAACATGTGTAGTCACCACATCAGTGTCATTAATAGAAATAACATAAAACAAAACCTGCAAAGGTAGCATTGGATCACGTCGGCACATGAAGCACTGTTTTCACAACTGTAATTGTATGAGCAGAGTCAATCAGTGCAAATGTGGAGCAGAAACTACATGAGACTCCAGGAGCATTTGACAAATTAATGCATATTTATTTGTGTGATTGACCGAACAGAACTGAGAAAATAACATATATCGATGCAAATGCTGATAAAGATAAACTTCACTTAGTTAACCTGAGTAAGAAAAAAGTCACATCACACCCTTACATATGAACTTTATAATAGCTAATTTCCTTGGTCTAAATATGAATATGTGAACAGTTGTATTCACAGCTCTCTTTAAAACTGGTCTTTATTCAGAGATCCACATGGAATTTGATACTGCACTGAAAAAGGATGAATATAATTGCTACCTTAGCTGTTTGCACCTGATCTAACCCTTAAAAATGACTTAAGCTGGTGTTACTTAGTGTAGACCTTTATATAAGGTTACATAATTCCGTTGATTCTGTTGTATTAACTTAATTCACGTACCACATGAAGCACATTTCGATTGCCTGACAAAACATGTTTAAAACTCTCTTTGTGGATTTGTTTTAGAGTAATTCCCGGAAAAAGGCCGCTAGCAAAATGAACCGCCCCTTAGGGAAGTTACAGATACTGCCATTGGCTAAGACAGATCTAAAGACACTGGCAAGTAAACATAGCAGAGGAGTGTAGAATTCATTCTCTCAGTTCGCCTGACTACACTGTAAAAAGTGAAATGTGTAGGAGTGACTTCTACCTGACCCATGAAAATGAATCTTGTTTGTCTAATCTAATATAGTCAGGCGGATTCAGGCAATATTTGTTAACCACTTTTACAGTTACCTGACAAATATATTTTCCAGTGTACAATGGAAAAGAGCTAGTCCAAAACCTGGCATTTATAGTATGCTAATATACAGTATCTACATAGGTGTATGAAATAAAATGTTCATATTGTTGTATGCTTTGCTGCTCAAAGGTCAAATGTGGCGCAAATCAAGTGATACAGGACAGATTCAGAAAACTTTTTTCTACAACTACAAGTTTACTTTTTTGATGATGACCATCTGACTTTCAAGGAACAACATCTCTTTCCAGAAACCTAAGCTTGTGGAGGTATCAATTATCATGGTAGATTTAATTATATCATTAATTCCAAGTCAAGTGAGATAAGCTGATTCAATTAAAAAAGCACTATTAAAGATGTATGAATGTTGAGAGAATGCACGCTAGTCCAAGTAGATTTAATAACACACTTGACTATGAAAGCTTGTTATCGGTGCATGCTTGGAAGAGCAGGGACTGGGCATTATGACCGAACATCTGTAGAAGACATTGATTTTACAAGGCTCTTAAGTGAGGCAAATGTTTTCAGTACATTAATTAAAATAGCTGACAACATGACGGGAGATAAAACCACAAAGTAGCCTTGAAGGTGTGACGCCAAATTGTTATTCGATGATAATTAAAAGTGCCCATCCTGAAGTGTGTCTAATGGGTGTGATAGGAGTGGATTAAATAAAGAAAAGCACTGGCAGAGACAAATATTCCTGTGCCTTTGATTTCATATCTATGGCTTCTAGGTAGACAGCTCCCTGTTTCATATCCTTTGACATATAGAAGAATAGCGAAAATACTTGTAGCAACTGTCATCATAATAACAGCTTGTATTGCTACAATAACAGGCTTTATTGCTTACGTCATTCTTAAAGGGACAGTTCACCCTAAAATTAAAATGCTGTTATTATTTACCCACCTTCACATTGTTCCAAACCAGAAAAAGATATTTTGAGTAATCTGCCAGATGCTTATTTGCATGTAATTACAATGACTACCAAAGCATGAAAAAGCACCATAAAATGATCTTAAACCTAATTTCCAAGTATTCTCAAGTCATACAAGTGCTTTTTGAAGAGAAACGGGTTGGTTATGTTTGGATCAACCGATTCATTGAAGATACACCTTTTACTTTTTTATTTTATTTTCTTCTCACGTGAACACCCTCCCATGGAGAGTGAAGTCTGATGTCAGGCTTTTAAAACAAAAACTGCATTTTGTTCCTCACAAAATTGCCATGTTCTGACTCCAAAACACTTTGAGAATAGTGTACGAGATGTGCGGACTACTTTTATGACACATTTATTACAGTTCACATGCTTGACATTTTCAATCCCCATTCGCTATCATTTGATGGAAACCACACTCTTCGAAATTTCTGTATTTTATTTTGGGTGAACTATTTCTTTAAATCACACTTCGTAGTGTTCAGTAACACTGCCTTTTCCCACAAGGGTCTAAAAGTAACACTCTAGTTGATTTCTGCAGCGGTTTCACGTTAACTTGCCTTTTTCTCTACACAAAAACATGGACACGATACTGCTGCTTCGATTCCTGCTCGATGTCTGACTAACATCCCGGGCATTTACACTGCACCACAGTCCTGTTATAAACCATTTATTAATAATGTCGTCTGGCGTATTTGTTAACAGATTCGTTCGCGATAACGTTATATGTTGTAGATTCGCTTAAAGTACGTTAGGCTTCCTATATTTGGCACTGCTATTCTCATTCGCAATCTCTTTCTAGTACATAAGCACATTATACAGCGTGCAGTGATCGTGATATCCACAGAATGACTGTCTGAGCAGAGATCACGGCGCCAAAACACAATGAGCTCAAGCTGCAAACATGACCGTTATTTTTGCCGTTCAGCAGTCGATGCAGCTAGCAACAGGCCGGGATGGAGCGAACTCGCCGGCGAGAAAAACGACGTTTTCCTTCAAATAATGCGGTCGTGGGTAACGGCGACACACTTACCTTGATATGGCACTGGCGTTTTAGTATCTCCACAGCGCGTATGTTTTAACGAAAGGGATGCTTCGTGAGTCGTGGCGGAAACAGGAACTGGGAGACTGACTGACTGCTGCTGTCTGAAGTGTCGCTGCTGGGCTCTTGAGGAGGCTGCTCTGCTCGGCTGTCGCTGGGCTGCACTGCGCATGCGTGTGTCAGATCAACACGATACAAGCGCTCCTCGGCACTGAATGCAATTTCTTCGATATCATTATTCATGGTTTTGCCAGCGTAGTGCGACTGATTTTCTCCGTGCAAATGTGACAAACAGTCATTTCACTAATGAGGCCGCAGATAAAGCAATTTAAAGCGACCGATCGTGTGGGATTTTATTAGAATAATAAAAAAGCCCACTATTATTCAAATGTGAGACACTCTCGGGATAGTACAGATTACATTTCTAATAAACGTTCAGTCCAACATAGGTTCGGAAAATCTCTTGTTCAATGTTTCCGTTCTGAACATATTATATTATACTGGACAAGGAATTCCTGTTTGCAGTATTTTTTACTGCTTATATAGCTTTTTTTTTTTTTTTTTTTTTTTACTATTATTTTAACATATGAAAGGAAACAATGAGTCAAGTGTTCTAGGCCTCTTTCGGTCTATGGAAAAAGCTCATTTCTACCAAATAAATAAATAAAAATAAAACATGCATGCTTCGAAAACCATCATTGCTTTATGACATGAAAGTCTTAGTTATAACATAAAAAGTCTAAATTATGTAATGTCATAATTATGAGATAAAAAGTAGAAATTATGAGATTAAGGTCAAGGTATGAGACGAAAAATATAATTATAAATTTTAATTTCTGTCACAATTATTTCATAATTTCATAAATAAATTAATAAATGTGTAGTAGACTATAATTTTGCTGTGTTTATTAGGCTTCCATTTGTACTCCAAATGCCATGGTTAATCTATGGCCTATCTCTGTACTTATTTTTTTTTTGCTGGAATTTGGTTCCATTACATATGGGACTGTCATTAAAGGCATGTAGAAGATAGCTGATGAATCCTAAACAGCCTAATAAATCCAAGTGTTGGATCTCTATTTTGCTCTCTCTCTCACTCTCGGTTTATAAGCATTTTGAAAAATGGGGACATGGGTTATATCCTCATAAGTCACCCTCTCCTTGTAATACCTAACCTGTGTCATACCCATGTCATTATACAGAGTTGTGTTCTGATTTGTCACAAAAACAAGAGCACACACACACACACACACACACACACACACACACACACACACACACACACACACACACACACACACACACACACACACACTACCGCTACATCTAGGGCAGTACGACTGTAATCATTGTTACACCACCCCCACCCAGTGGTCTGATTGTGGTATTACACCATGAACCACTCAACCCAATAGTTTATTTTCTAGTATTACAATGGAGGGCTAAATCTAGAGCCAAATAATACATAATGACTTTTGTATCAAATATAAATGCCTTAATATTATAAAAAGCGAAAATAGCCTTGTGATATTTCGATTTGTTTCATTAGTTATCTTATCTTTTCAAATGGGCAAGGCGACCGTGATGATGTTGTCACGCGAATACGCGGCTCGTGCTAGACGGAGGCATCACTTCGCGCACGCGCTTTGCGTCGGAGCAGTTCCATAGCAACCGTAAAGAACAACATGGTGAGTTCCCATCCTATTTCATAGTATTATGTGACATTACTGAGTGCAAAATGCATTGTTCTAAATTGGGAAATATATAATAATATATAATAATAAAACGAGACCATCACGCTGGATGGAAATACAAGTTGCATTAGTGTTCATCAATTGTATCAGGCAGTTTGTCGCAGATAAACATTTAGCCACATTGCTAGCTGTCAGACATTAGCAGGTTAGATTTTAGAGTAAGGTTAGTTTAAAGGGGCTACTGAAGATGTCAACGTAATGTGGAGAGTCTAGCTAGCTTAGCATCTGTATTATTAGTGAGCTGGATTTCAGTAGCATATTCGTCGAGATACAGAGGAAAAAAAACATTTTATTATAATTTATTAGGATCTTAACTATATTTTTGCAACAAACATAATCTTACCTTTCTGTGAGCCATCACAATTTTTATTATTATTGTGTTTTCAGGCAAAAGCAACAACTATTAAAGAGGCCCTGGCGAAATGGGTAAAACATGTATTGCTAATTAAGATTGTAGATTAGTTCTTCCATGTTTTAACCCATGAAATATTCACAGTAAACATGTAAGCTCTGCTCTGTGTCTTGATTGATTTCACTTGGTTTATTCAAGGAGGAGAAAACAGGTGAAAAAGCGAATGAGGCCACAGCAGTGAAGCTTTATGGTCAGATCCCTCCCATTGAAAAAATGGACGCATCTCTCTCAAACCTTGTCAACTGCGAGTGAGTCTAAATATACAAATACAGTACAAATACTTTTTATAAACCAGCATCATTGTGTTTCAGATATAACTCTATAATATATTTTCTTTGTACGTTCTGTTCTGCCTAGGAGATTATCCTTGTCTACAAACTGTATTGAAAAAATTGCCAACTTGAATGGTCTAAGTAAGTACATACATACATAACCGTCAAGTGCATGTGTCATGATTGCTGAACAGTTTATTTACATTTTTCTTCTAGAGAACCTTAAGATACTGTCCTTGGGCCGGAATAACGTCAAAAACCTTAATGGACTTGTAAGTACAGTAACAGAACATTATAGGATAAGGTTAAGAAGTGGACTCCTCTTCTCTCTAACTTCTCTTCTGTCGCTGTCAGGAGGCAGTAGGTGATACTCTGGAGGAGCTGTGGATCTCTTATAACCTCATAGAAAAACTGAAGGGAATTCATGTCATGAAGAAACTCAAGGTCTTGTACATGTCTAACAATTTGGTCAAGGAATGGGGTGAGCATGGAAGATAGATTACTGAGAGTCCCATAGCAGCTCAGCCATGGTTTGTCAAGGATGAGCATTTTATGAGGCTGTTTGTTCCTTTAGGGGAGTTTCAGAAGCTGGCAGATCTTCCATCATTGGTAGACCTTGTCTTTGTGGGGAATCCATTAGAAGAGAAGTATTCTGCAGATGGCAACTGGATGGAGGAAGCTACTAAGAGGCTTCCCAAGCTTAAAAAGCTAGATGGTAAGCAGCATATTTTTCCAGTAGTTAAAGGGATAGTTCACCCAAAAATGAAAATTTTGTCATCGTTTACTCATCCTCATTTCGTTCCAAACCTGTATGAGTTGCTTTCTTATGTTGAACATAAAAGAAGATATTTTGAAGATTGCTGGTAATCAAACAGTTGGTGGTTGCCATTGACTTTTATTATACAGCCATCTGCAAAATATCTTATCTTATGTTCAACATAAGAAAGCATTTTTGGGTGAACTATCCCTTTAAACAATTAGTTAAACATGTAAAAAATAAAATAAAAGTGTTCATATGTTTCAAAGACCATGGTTGCAAAAATGACCCTTGATGATTCCCCATCATTTTAATTTTTAGGAAACCCTGTTATCAAACGAGAAGAGGAGGAAGGTGAAGGGGAGAGTTGATGCAATTCCTTTAAATATTCTAAAATTGGTGCATTTTTATTGTTTAAACACCAGTCTGTGCAATATTTGCATTTTTCAGGTGTATTTATATGGAATAAGCTAAAAACCTAAATCCATTTTCTTGAGCTTTAACACTATTTGAATAGATCTGAAAAGCACACACTTGATGCATTTTGTTAGCCTTAGCACAAGCGGAAATATACAATCATAATGTATGGGTCTTGCAGAAGGACAGATTGGATGGTACTCATTACTTAAAGACATTTCTACTTAATATATCTCATGCTTAAAAACGTATTATGAAGTATTAATATGTACACCTATTATACTTAATAATTTAACAACTTGATTCAGTGAAGTAAGATCTTTGACTTGAATAACCAGTTAATTTCCATGTTCCCACATGAAGGACATATTAAAAGATGAGAAAGTTAATGACAAAACTTTTCAGGGAAATCAATAACTTGATAGATTGTAACAGTAAATGCAAGCCAGTGACAGCAACTACAAAACTGGAATGACCGATCAAGTGTGGACTGGCTTTAACTGTTCTATTTGGTGGTGCTATGCTTTAGTATGTCTCTATTAGGAGGCTACTTTAAAAATACTCTGTATTTAAAGTTCATTAATAATTGCAAGATTCAAATTCTAAATAGCATACTTTTTGTAATAATTTTGTTTTGACATAAGCAAACTCCTAATCTATTTGCAGCTATCCTGTTGTCATACAGTTCCATTACTCAGTGTATTGTTAACATATTATTTTGTATGGTGCAAAATGAGAGCAATTTCTTTATAGAGTAACATCAGTGTACAGTGGCCAAATAAAGATACCATAACTAATACTGTAATAAAAATGTTGTCTGGCTTTCTTAAAATTTTATAAGTGTGATTTCAATTTTATAGAAACAATTTTGAGCATGTTTTTGACCCCTATATATGTTTTTGTTTACTGTTTCATAAGAAACAATAAAACTATTTTGTCCTCTGCTCAAGTTATGCTGTTATTATTACCATTGCATTGAATTTGTGATAATACTTTACAATAAGAACTCATTTGATAGCATTGGCCATTGCATTAACTCATGTAGACTAAGAATGAACAGTATATTTTAACAGCATTTATTTGGCTGTAAAATTAATGTTAGTCAATAAAAATGTTTACTTTAGTTCACAGTGCATTAATTAATGTTAAATGATGCATCTTTTGATCTAAAAAATCTTTAGTAAATATTTAAATTAAACTAAGATCAACAAATTATTTAGGGGATAAGCATTGAAACATAAACAGTAGGGGGCAGTAAAGTCCTTTACAAAGTTTTTTTTTTTTTTCTTCGCTTCATTGCTAGGTTATTATAAACGTTACATGTTAACAAAATATGAGAAAATGTTGTTACTCCTTGAAATTGTATGACTGTGCAACAAGGCGTTTGGTCGGTATTTACATGTTAGTATACTTTCCAATTCAACTGCGGATTTTAGAAGGAGATATTTGAGAATGTATTTATTATATTTCATATTTTAAAACAGCAGCGTCAAGGAGCGGAAAATAAAATGGAAATATACATTATACATTAAATTAAATGCACAGACTAGCTCAAAATGTAATATACAAAATAAATCATGAGTAAAACCCATAGACTGTATAAAGTTCAGTCAGTGTGACGTATCGAGGTTGGCTGTCTACAATTTCTATTGGTCAGGATTGACGTCAATCATGTAGCGCGCCAAAACAACAACTAATCAAAACGGCGTAAATGTCACTCAACTAGGAAGTGTCTGTTGCCTAACGACCAGCAACTGTTGCCTTAAACATAAAACATGCAAAATGCCTCTCGAAAAGAGTGTTAAAGTGAAAGAAGTTATTACTTCTCTTTGTAAATTACTGTCTGTGTTAAGCGTCGAGTCGATACCAACAGCTGAGGCATTCAGGAGAGCCAAATTCAACAGAAAAGATGCGGTAAGATTATGGTAAAGTTACTTTACTACTGTCTTGGTAACGTTAGCACTAATCCCTCTTTAATTTCATTTAGGATAGTTTGGTAGAAGAGTCATCATCATTAGCTAGATAAGCCCTGCTTAGTGTGCTCAAAACATGTTTTGCTTTCAGACAGTGGACATGGGGAGTTTGCTAAGCAGTCTTTTGCAGAAAGCTTTTGCTCTAGATTGTGCATGCTGGGACTTTAGAGACCAAGACTATGGTAAGTTGATCATTGCCCACAACTGCAGTCCATGTGTAATAATACATCATTGTTTGTATGACTCACAGTGTTGTGCTTGCAGATATGCAGCTGCTGTTTGTCAGGAGTGCTCTGTGTTACTGTGGCTATGGGGCCCCGTGGGTAGTGGGGCCCTGGCCCCCCAGTCACACAGAAGATGTGGGGAGTCGAGATTTACTCCTGGCATTCGGCTGGGTGCTGTCATCAGGGAATCTGCTAGACTTCATGCTGTCTGAGAAGGTTCATCAGTTAGACACACTCTCATCTGCACCACTGGTGAGACCTTGGGATCTGGTGATCCAATCAACGGACAGATTACTATTTTTATAAATTGCTTTCCTCTATTAATACTACAAGGATCTTGTAAATAAAAAGCAGTCAAGCTAGAATTTCAAGTGTTATTCTGTTTAAGGCCAGCAGGGAGCAGAATAACTTCATTTTATGCACAATGATGTTCATGGAAAGGACATTGAATTTCTAGTTCTAGTTCTAAAAAAGAAACAAAAACAAAAAAAGGAAAAAACTTTTCTTGAAATCCTATCAGCATGCCTCTCAAGAACATTATGCAAGACTGAGATACTATATATATATATATATATATATATATATATATATATATATATATATATATATATGTATGTGTGTGTGTGTGTGTGTATATATAAATATCAATAATCATTATATCATTAGAGTTATTAAAAACCTTAATGACCCCATTATAACAAAAAAGGAGCAAACTGAATTTGGTATAATAATACAGAACCTGTTACTTAATAAAAATTTACTTAGACATTTTTTAATAGGTCTGAGTGTTGCATTGTTCTCAAAAGGAGTGCCGCATAAATCTATTTCTGTTTGATGTATTTATATATGTGCACAGGATACTACTGTTCAAAGGTTTGGAGCCGGTACATAAAAAACAAAACAAAAAACTAATAATGCTTTCATTTAGAAACTATTTATTAAATTGATCAAAAGTGACAAAGACTTTTTAATGTTTCAGAAGATTTCTCTTTCAAATAAATGCTCTTCTTCTGAACTTTATATTAATCAAGGAAACCTGCAAAATGCATCAATGTTTCTTAAGCACCAAATCAGCATATTCAGTCATTTCTGAATGATCATGTGACACTGAAGGTTGATGGCTGCTAAAATTATCAGCTTTAACATTTCAGGAATAAATGACATATTGAAATAGAAACAAAAATTCAATGATAATATTTCACAAAATAAAAGTCTTTACCATATTGTTGATCAAATAAATGTAACCTAAGTGTAAGAACCTTCTTCCAAATACAATACAAATTTGAATGCTCTACCAGTTGAGCTACAGGAACACAATCTGAATGCAGCAGTAACATATTTTTTCCTAAAAAAGCTAAATAATTTGTTAAAGAAACACTTTTCCAACTCTCCTAGAGTTAAACAGTTGTGTTTTACCGTTTTTGAATCCATTCAGCTGATCTCAGGGTACGGTGGTAGCACTTTTAGCTTAGCTTAGCATCGATCATTGAATCTTATTAGACTGTTAGCATCTCACTCAAAAAAGAGCAAAGAGTTTTATATTTTCCTATTTAAATCTGGATAATTAAATCTAATCAGATTCAGTGGTCTATGCTAAGCTAAAAGAGCTACCGCCAGACCCGGAGATTAGCTGAATGGATTCAAAAACCGTAAAACTCAACTGTTTAACTCTAGGGGGAGAAAATGAGCATGTTTAATAAAAAAAATACAAAAGAGTGGAGTGTTCCTTGGAGCTGTTAATTACAAAAAGAAAAAAGATCAAAACATTATTATTTGTAATAGCATAAGCCCTAAGTAGCAGTTCCTGTTTTATGGGTTTAACAAAGTTAAATCAAAATCTCCCCTAGAACCAGCTTGAGGTTCATGTCTCCCCTGGGGTTAAATCATAAAACCTTAATCTACTGAAGGATTTCTTTATCTTTACTATTGTATTGTAGGATTTGTACTTTTACCTCCAGATGTTGTTAAAGTATTAATAGAATGATGCTTGATAGCTACTGTAATGTAATTTTTTTAATGTTTGTGAACATGCAAGATCCCCCAAGGACTAATACCTGGACAGCCTGAAGTAGCGGCACATGGACCAGGAGAGGATGCCTCAGTGAAGAAGGACCCGGTTCTACAGGCTCTGCAGTGGCAATATGGGAAACTAAGACTTCAGTGGAAGTGCTTACTCTCAGCCCAGGAGGAGAGGTCCAAATTCACCCACAGGGTAAATCACTAAAAATCTAATCTAAAATAATGATGAAAACAGCATATTTAGATGTAAATGCAGAAATGTAATAATACCCTGTATTCTCTCTCTCTAGGTTATCTCCAGTATCAGCCCTTCTGCTGTCTGCCAGCCTCACCTCACTGGTTCCCATTACAGCAACATGACATCAACTGCTCTTGACAAGGTGACATGAAAATGCTGGAACATTGTAATGAAATATTGGCATGAGATCATGCAGGTCTCAGGATTTGTGCATTAAACACTGGGCAAGTGTTATGAGTTCAGCCTCTGATCAGTGTTATTACATGACAAGCAACGCCTTTACTAATTTAGATTCTCTCCAGAGACTTCTTGTCGCATTTGTATTCCTTTGGTGTATGGTAAGTGCTTCTATCCGTCATCAGAGCATATGGAGATCAGCGCTCGATAATAACTGCCGTAAGCTAGGTAACAAGCTCATTTCAATCTACGAATGATTGCTCACAGCTGTCAATGTGTTTTTCATCCCCTGGCTTAATCTGGAGAAGGTTGTAATGAAGCATCCACCTCTGTGTACCTGCCGCCCGATGCTTTGGTGTGACAGATTGACAAGGTGGGAAATCCTGCTTGTTTGAAGAGTGCAGATCTTGATCTTTAAAGTCAAAAGGCCCACGCTCTCCTGTTCCTTTGCTCTTTCCCTTGCTCTTTAGAGGCATTGTAAGAGTATTTTATGTATTAGAAAAAGTCCCCCTCCTGACACCAAAGAAGGGGCTGTTTTTGTCAGGTAGGTTGTTTAGAGTATATAACAAAAATGTGAAAAAGAACGAGTGGTATAAATAGAAAGTGAGTGAAAGAGAGTGTAAAAGATTTTAAAATACTGTACATTATTGTAGGTTATCTGTGCCCCACCTCTCTCAAAAGCATCATTTTCTAAAAAGTTCCTCCTTCCGACAAGTGCAGTACGCTCTGATTGGCCAACTGAACCAGTGCATTGTGACTGGTCGAACACCACAAGCACTCGTCGGAAATGTAATGTCCCTTTCCATAATCGCAAACCTCATCTTTCAAAATAAATGTAAAGACAAGGCTTGTGACTGTCCCATAGACTGCCAAGTAAGTAAAAAAATAAGTTACACTGTCAAGATCCAGAAAAGTATGAACGCATCATCAGAATAGTCCACTGCCATCAGTGTTTCAACCATAACGCTATGAAGCGATGAGAATACTGTGTGTAAGCGAAGAAAACAAAATAACGACTTTATTCAACAATTCCTTTGTCAACAGTCTCCTCTGTGTCCACATCACTCAAACTGCAGACGCTCTTCTGTGTCACCCGCGCCACAAGGATGTGCTGTTTCTACATGTATTTATGCTTTAATTTGAAAGAAAACAGCGCATACTTGTGGCATGGCTAAAATGGAGAGACACAGAGGAGTCTTTGACAAAGGAATTGTTGAATAAAGTAATTATTTTTGTTTTCTTTGCTTACAAACAGTATTCTTGTCGCTTCATAACGTTACGGTTGAAACCCTGATATCAGATGGACTATCCTGACGATGTCTTTCATACTTATCTGGACAATGACAGTGTAAATTACTTGGCACTCTATGGAACAGTCACATGCCTCTCGGTTTTCATCCAGAATATC
The DNA here is from genome assembly GCF_003368295.1 of Carassius auratus. Lineage (NCBI taxonomy): Eukaryota > Metazoa > Chordata > Actinopteri > Cypriniformes > Cyprinidae > Carassius > Carassius auratus. The sequence continues at coordinate 3,788 of NW_020524904.1, read as the reverse complement.
TTAAATTGTGTTCTGAAGATGTACAAAGCTTTTACGGGTTTGGAATGACATTGGGGTAAGTGATTAATGACAAAATTTTCATTTTGGGGTGGAGTGTCCCTTCAAATGCATAAATTTTTTTATGACACTTATGAATCATTCTATTAATGGGAATGGACGGTTGTAAAAACTAGTTTCTATAAATGACTAAAGCTCAAGTTTATTGCCATTTTATTCCCACATTCACAATTAGTAAGAATTGAATTGGGCACAAAACTGGCCTTCACTATATTACAGGTGCAGCTCAATGAATTAGAATCTCAGGGAAAAGTTCATTTATTTCAGTAATTCAACTCAAATTGTGAAACTTGTGTATTAAATAAATTCAGTGTACACAGACTAAATAAGTTTAAGTCTTTGGTTCATTTAATTGTGTTGATTTAAAAAAAAACACCAATTCACTATCTCCACAAATTAGAATATGGTGACATGTCAATCAGCAAATTAACTCAAAACACCTGCAAAGGTTTCCTGAGCCTTAAAATGGTCTCTCAGTTTGGTTTACCAGGCTACACAATCATGGGGAAGACTGCTGATCTGACAGTTGTCCAGAAGACAATCATTGGCACCCTTCACAAGGGTAAGCCTCAAACATACATTGCCAAAGAAGCTTCACATTAAGCTTCAAGTGTAGCCCAACATGTTAACAGAGATTTGAGTCGAAGGAAAAAGTGTGGAAGAAAAAGATGCACAACCAACTGAGAGAACCGCAGCCTTATGAGGATTGTCAAGCAAAATCTATTAAGAATTTGAGTGAATTTCACAAGGCATACAAACACATTTGTTGTCATATACAGTTGTCGTATTCCTCTTGTTAAGCCACTCCTTAACCACAGAAAACGTCACATGCGTCTTACCTGAGCTAAGAAGAAGAAGAAGTGAACTGTTGCCCTTTGGTCCAAAGTCCTCTTTTCAGATTAGAGCAAGTTTTGCATTTGATTTGGAAACCAAGGTCCTAGAGTCTGGAGGAAGGGTGGAGAAGCTAATACAGTCTGTGATGATTTGGGGTGCATTGTCATCTGCTGGTATTGGTCTATTATGTTTTTTGAAAACCAAAGTCATTGCACCTGTTTACCAAGAAATTTTGAAGGAGTTCATGCTTCCTTCTGCTGACCAGCTTTTTGAAGATGCTGATTTCATTTTCCAGCATGATTTGGCACCTGCCCACACTGCCAAAAGCACCAAAATTTGGTTAAATGACTATGGTGTTGGTGTGCCTGAGTGGCCAGCAAATGGAACCTGAACCCCAGAGAGAGTCTATGAGGTATTGTCAAGAGGAAAATGAGAAACAAGAGACCAAAAAATGCAGATGAGCTGAAGGCCACTGTTAAAGAAACCTGTGCTTTCATACCACCTCAGCAGTGCCACAAATTAAGGCAGTAATTAAAGCAAAAGGAGCCCCTAACAAGTATTTAGTACATGTACAGTAAATTACATATTTTCCAGAAGGCCAACAATTCACAAAAATGTTTTTTATTGGTCTCATGAAGTATTCTAATTTATTGAAATAGTGAGGGAATTCGTGGGTTTTTTTGTTAAATGTGAGCCCAAAATCATCACAATTAAAAGTACTAAAGACTTAAACTACTTCAGTCTGAATGCACTGAATTTATTTAATACACGAGTTTCACAATGAGTTGAATTAACTTAATAAAATAACTTTTCCACAGCATTGTAATTTATTGAGAAGCACCTGTATATTACATGTATAAACAATATCCAGTTCTTCTTGAATGGCTTATTACAGTCACTAGTGATGAATTATGCACTGTGCACATTTTTACAGTGTCATCAGCCAATCGGTGTTGTCGTGACATCATTTTTCTTTTTTTTCTTCACATTAATTAGTCATATGTCATGTATGACTCTCAAGTAATTGGCTCTAAAGCCAAGAGCCAAGTACCCATGAGGGAAGATTGCAGATTTCAAATCACGTACAACCAGGGATCCTACTTCTTAACTAATAGCTTTCTCCAGGTATTCTAGACCTTGGCCTGTCAGGTCTGAGTGTGTGAAGTATACAGTGTGGGATATGTTTAGACACAGGCTAATACATTTCTCTTCTCAAGCCGTATACGTTACGGTGGGGCAGCTCAGGGATCTCTCTCCCTCCCCTTTGCCCTTCAGCCTGTGTGGGGTGCTGAGAAGAGTTAGTCCCTGGAGCGCTTCTGTCTAACTGCAGAGATGTGAGGTATTAGCTGAGCTCCTACAGGGAAAAATTGCCCCTGAGTACAGATCAAAGAGGCTGCCAAGTGTGCACAAACCTGTACTTGCACTGGGGGTTTTATTGTTTAAAAAAACAACAGAGGTTCTTTGCTTTTAATCAGGATTTTTTTGTTACATTTTATTTCAGGAGCTGAAGAGGATACAAGCGTTGAATGGAATTCTGGAGGGGTATCTGGATTGGAAACTCCACGAAGCTTTATTCTGGTGCTGGATGGTACGTCTGCTGTGTTCCAAGCAGGAAGGAATTTGAGATTCACACTCCTTTATCAGATATTCTGTTTGTTCATTCTGTTACATCGCTGTACCGCCCCAGGTATTTATGCTTGGCCAGTTCATCCAGACAGATGTGTGAGATTTTCAGCACCTCCAAATTAATTTACTCTGAAAAGTTACCAATGCTGCTAAATCTAATATTACCCTACTGTTGTTTGAGAGCCAGACTGCTGGTCTGCCTGCAGTAACCTTGCCTAGATTTGAGTTGTCATTCACAGTGATGCACTGGCGCTCCAGGACTCTGAATCTGGCAGACAAGAGCCCTCGCTCACACTGGCACCTCTCCAATTTGAAATGAAGTTGTAAAGAAGTCTCCGGCTAGCAGAAGTGGGTCCTGAGCACTTGGCAGGGGCTTCATTTTTCACTCTCAGTGTGCATTTTGAAGTAAAAAGGGATGTTTTAACTGCTATTCAGTAAGAGTGGTGAGCTCATGGGTGTCTTTGAGTTGGACAAATGGAGGAGGGCTTTTAGTTTTCCCACTTCCAGCACATCATACTATTGAAATTATTAATTTTCTTGTGGTACTTTTATGTTGAACCTCAATATAAGTTGATATAAGATGCACAGTCAGAATAAAACGCATTGTGAGGTTTCAGTGAATTACAATATCATCTAGTAAATGGAGTTGTGGAAATACTCTAAACCCTGTTAATTAAATTTGTTGAGCCTTTTAGTGAGAAATTCAATCTAGACTTTTGAAACGCAGACAAAAGTTCCCCGGTCCAAAGTACAGGAAGAAGCGGATTGGAAATCAAATAGCATCCCACCGCATCAATAGGAAATCTATAGTTCTTGATGAAAGCCAAACATTTTGGTGGAGTGCTATATGGGCATGATTGTTTTGTCACCGTCCACACAAGGGTGATGGAAGCAGCTCTTAAGCGTCGCAGCTATTGCTTGAGCTGCTGTTGATTAGCACAAGTTCTTAAAGAATTAATTTTCTTTGCAGGTGCTTGCACAAAGAGTTAATCTGAACTGTCATGACATTTTGTAGCAGAACTGTTTTAACAAGAAAACGATCAGTGGTGCTTGCTGTTATTATTGCTCATACATAGGGCTATTAGTTTTTAAACTCCTTAAGGCCTGTTTAGATATTTTAACCTTAAAAATAACTAAAGTTTTAGTAAACGTTCAAATTCAAGTTTGCTCACATTTGACTTTATAAACAAAACAGTCGGTTCTGGAGATAAAATCCCATTCATTTTTCTTTTTTAAATAATTTTTAGCTATTTTTCCCATTATAATATCCA